>NW_007731446.1:132936-158313 GCF_000696425.1 Galeopterus variegatus | reverse complement strand
CATGATGTCTAGCTGAGTTTTCTTGTATCTCATTCAGTTTCCTTAGAATTTTCACTTGAAATTCCTTGTCAGTCATTTCAAGGGCTTCTTGTTCTATAGGATCTAGAGCTTGAGAGTTATTACCCTTTGGCGGTATACTTTTTTGATTTTTCATATTTCTGGTATCTTTTCTTTGTTTATTCATTGTGACAGGGGGGTTCACAGTCCACAGGTTTGACACTATTGACTGACTAAGATGTTGCTGTGGTTGCCAATTTGGTATGGCTACCTCAGTGACTCCCTGTTCCCTGCGCTCTGGCCCAGGCTGCTGGGATGTGCCCAGGCACCGCACAGTGTATGGTCTCTGCAGTGCTTCCCCTTCCCCTGCAGGATGACTCTCTGCTCTGTGCGCACTAGGGCAGGCTTGGGATGGAGCTGGGTGGGCGCAGTGAAGCCTACCTGCTGCTGGATCGTGTGATGGCGGCCCCCCCACAGGGTGTGTGGACTCTACGAAGCTTCTATCTCCCTTGCTGGATGACTCAGTGCTCCGTACACATTGGACCGGGCTGCTGGGTTGCGTGGCAGGAGTGTGGAACCTGTGGAGTTCCTGCCTCCCCTGCCGGATGTCTCCCTGCTCTGTGTGCACTGGGATGGGCTGGGAATGAAGCCAGGTGGCGGCGGTGAAGCCTACCTGTTGGATCATGAAGTGGCGGCCCCGGAGGGAAAAATTGCTTCTATATTCAGAAGAAGTCTTTGTAGAATAATGACATTAATTTTGTGACCCATGAGCTTCTGCTTCTCCTGCTGGACATCTCCCTGTCTTGGCTGCGCGTTGATTGGCTTCCAGCTCCAGGGACGGGCAGGTGGGGGCGGGGGTCAGAAGCCACAGTCACCGCTGCAGCCCGGGGTGACACATGCCGGCTCAGGCCTCCATGTTTCCACGTCTGCGGCTGCCACTGCGACGCAGGCCGTGGCGCACCGGCGGGTCGCGCACGCGGGTTAGGGGAAGATTCCCGGTTCTGGGCAGGGTAAAGACACCGCTTCGAAGCAGTTCCTTTGTGCCGATTCTGCTACAGCTGCATCTGGCACGGGCCTCAGCCTGCTTCTACTTGTTGCGGAAAAGCGGCAGGCAGCTCTCCTCTTCCGCCATCTTGACCTCCGTCTCCTCTTTCCGCTGGTTCTCTTCTTTAATTTCATCGTCCATCTGGGTTAGTCTCAAACAGTTATTTCAAGGTCAGAAGTTCTCTCTTCTGCTTCTGCAAGCCTGCTGGTTAAATTCTCTGTTGTGTTTTTTATTTTGTTGAATGAGTTATTACCCTTTGGTGGTGTACTTTCTTGATTTTTCATATTTGTGGTATCTTTCCTTTGATGTTTAGTCATTGTGGCAAGGGCTTTCACAGTCCAGTGGTTCAACACTATTGTCTGGCTAGGATGCTGCTGGTGCTGCCAATTTGGCATGGATGCCTCAGTGTCTGCTTGGTCACCCACTGGCGTGTTGGGTGCATGGTCGCCTCAGGTCTTGGGCATCTCTGGGGAGGTGCCTCTCTGGTTGGTGCACACTTGGCTGGGCTGGGGATGGAGTCCAGCAGTGGCTACGCCTGCCTGCTCAGTCCTGCGCTGGCACCACCATCGTGTGGTCTCCACAGATCTCGGGCCTCTCTGGTGGGGCACTTCTCTGATCAGTGTGCACTTGGCTGGGCTGGGGATGGAGTCTGGCGGTGGTGAGGCCTGCCTGCTTGGTTGCACCAATCCCTGTGAAGGCTAACAGTCCAATTTTCTGGGCAGCTGGAGCTCTCTCTTCAGTGGGTAGAGATTAATCCTGCAACATGTGGCCAAGTACCACGATTTTTTCTTTGTCCAAACTGCTTTCTAAGTTAGTATTATTTATCCTGAAATTTTCTATGGTCACTTTGATATACATGAATGCCTCTGAAAACCTTTGAAAGGATTGAGTAGGCAGAGGAAGATTTTCCAAGGTAACTATTTTTTTCAGAGATTTTTTGCTCAAAACACAGAGTGAGTCTGACTTCGCCCAACTGGTCAACAATGCTAAACTACTCATTGATGCATCAGCATCATGACAGAATTGCTCAAAGTCATTAGTAATCGTACATCAAGTGTTGATCATTACTCTGGTGTTTGTTTACAAAGGTTATGGAAGGAGATATTTATGTAACACAGGTTATGTTGCAGATATCTTCTCTACCAGTTTACACATCCTGGACAGAATATGTGTGAAGTATAGCCCAACTTACAGGATGGGCAGCTCACTTACAGGGAGTTCATGCTACTCAGCTAGAAAGGGCTCTCCAAGTGCCCATCTAAACTCTCTGTATCGTTTCAAAAAACCATTGTGTTTGCAAATACAACATTTATGTATCTTTGATACTTCAGTTGTTTGATGAACAGGAAAATAGCCATCATATATAAAAACATTCTAGATGCAATCATCTTGTTATTAATTTGACATGCATTATCATTTCATCCTCAAGACACCTATGAGGTAAGTACCATTTACACCCAGTTTAAAAACTAGCTCAGAGTATTTGACTTGCCTAAGGTGACATAACTGGTAAGAGGCATAATAAGAATTTAAACTAGTACACCTGACTCGAAAGTCCATGTTCTTGACTGTTCTGCTAAATGGGCCTTTGCAATGTTTTCCATTTGGAATTGTATCTCTGTTCATTGTAATTATTCTTCCACAGTCTAGCACATAGCAGGCATTTAAGAAATGTTTGTTTAATAAATGAATGAGTAAAAAAATGATCAGAGTGACCCAGCTGGACATGTGAGGGGGTGTGATGACCCAGTGTGGCACATGAGGGGTGTGGTGTCCCAGTCTGTACAACAGGTTTGAAGGGTGTGAGCCCTAGCCCGACACAGTTACTTCTTAAAAACATCTAAGCTCTATTTATTTTTCTCCATATCTACCATCAGCACCAACCCAAGCCACCACCCATTTTACCGGGTGTCAGGCTAGGGCTCAGACCCTTCAAACCCATTGTACAGACTGGGTCACAAGAACCCTCCTGTGCCAGGCTGGGTCACCAGGCCCCTCACATACAGGTCTTGATCTAGGTAATTGGCAAAGAACACGGGAGCCATTGACAGAGTTGACATGTTCATGCCAAAGTGAGCTCAGTCCTAAGCTTCCTCAGCAGCAGTAGCTTACAACAGCCTCCAGCAGCAGTGGCAGTGGCTTCCTAGAACATCCCAGAGGACCCTGGCAGCAACAGCTTGCAGCAACAGCCTCCAGCAGCAGTAGCAGTATCCTGGGGTGGGGTGGGGTGGGCCACTGTGTATCAGAGTCATTCATCCTTTATACTTAAGTCCAATGACCCAGGAACACTTGGGCACACATGTGCAATTACATAAATAACCAAGGAGCACCTGGGTGCATGTGCATATTTACATTAAATGCTTGGCAAGATTCTGAACATCTGAGGGACCCTGACCATTTACCGTCACTTTCCCTACACCAGGACTCCTTCAAAAACCACCTAACTCTTCTATGTATTCTTTGGTGACTCCAGCCTATTCTCACTGTAGCAACCGAAGAGAGCTTTCTGAAATGCAAAACCTTTCCCCCCTCACCTGGTAAAATGATCTTCAATAGTTTTCCATTTCTTCTAGGATTGAATCTCAAATCCTTAACATGGGACACAAAGCCCTTTAGCCTCATCCTATACCATGTCCCTGTGGCCCTCAGTGGTGCAGCCACTCTGGCCTACCTTTAGTTCTCAGGGTGCTGCTCCCCACCAGGGGACTTTTGTCCATGCTGCTTCCTCTGCTGGAAATGCACTTTCTTCTTCCCTGTACCCTCCACCCCTAGTAATTCCTCTTCATCCTTTGGACCTCATGTCAACTGTCCTTACTCAAAAACGACCTCCCAGTGCCCCCAGTCTTGATGAAATTCTTCTAAAATTCCCTTTTATGGTATGTTGAACTTCTCCTTGTTAGCAGTGATCACTGTTGAAATATTATACTCTTTCCCATTCAAATGTAAAGTCTATGGGACAAGGGATATGACCATTTTTCCTTACTTTAGCAAAGGCTATCAGTGTCTGTCCGTTGTAGTCACTCAACGTGTATTTAATTTTCAAATATTTCTTTGAATGTATGAACAGGATTGGGGATGTACGAGTACAATTGAGCTTGGGTTTTTTTTCCTGATTCCCATTCCTCATCCTTATGATCTAATGTTTCTGGGGCAACTATTTTGCTCAGGGACTGTGCTGCTTAGAATGGATTTTAAAACTTTCAGCTCATCTGTTGCCAGGGCCCAACTCTAGGGAAGTTCATAGAGTTAGGATCAAATAAAGCAAAGCATGTTTGTGTTGGACAAATAGAAAATGGAAGTGACAGTCCCAAAATGGCTGGGTCACTGACCACCTGCGAGCTGCCTTCTTTCTCTTCTCATTACCACCTTCCATTTGCCTTCAAGTGGGAGAAAAGGCAAGCACAGAACGCAGATTGCCTGCTGACCGGGTGCTGCAGAAAGCCTCTGATTAAAGGTAGAGACTTAACTCCTTTTCTCAGTTTCATCTTCTTGAACCTAACACCAGCTGTGTTTCAAGCTGAGCTACTCCATACCTGCTGGGAAGCCATTTGCTACCTGATGCTATGAAAATGATGGCATTTGTTTTTTCACATGAGATGATCAGCTCATTAGGAGATCAAGGGAAAGAAACGTTTTTTTTTCAATTAGATATATATCTTTCACTCTCTGACCAGTCAAGGGTTAAGAACAAAAGCACAACAGTGTGCGTGTGTGTTTGTGTGTGTGTGTGTGTGTGTGTGCGTGTGTGTATTTGTGTATTGAGCAGTGCTGATCTGGGGTTCTCTATTTCCAAAGCACCCATCACTGTGGGCAGATTCAATTTTATGAAATTGAAGTGGTGGGTGCTGTGCTGGCTCTCAGTGGTATTTCTGGGCCGAAGCTCTGGAGTCCTTCACCCACTTTGTTCCTGACCCCTCTGGTTTCATTTGTAAAACTGGAATCTAGGGAGGCAGAGTATATGCTCTTTCCTAGATCACATTATTAAAAAGCTTTATTTCTCACCAAAAAAAGGAAAGAGAAGCCAAAGAGGAAAACAAAGCTTTTCTCTACTGGGGCATGGCGTGCTTATTTTCTAAGACCTTTTAGTATTCACCCTAGAGAAAAGAAAGCATTCAGTATGTAGTTATTTTTCTAAGGGAAAAAAATGAAATGTGCTAAGATGGATATATATATTCAAACTTTGCTTATATTTGAATTCAGAAGTGTTAGAATGTTAGGTGCTGCCTGGATTGAGAGCTTTAGGGTCATATTGTAAAATTTATAATCTAAGTATTTCTCTGATATCTATGATAACAGCCAAACAGATTTGTAGAAGCTAGAGCTCCCTGTTAAAGTGAGGACATTTATGTGTTTAGGTTGTCAATACAAGTTTTAAGGGTAATAAATTTAAAATTTGTTTTGGACCTATTATTGCTAGACTATTATTGTATCTTGTTCTGTACTGAATAGCACTGTGTCTAGGTCACAGTAAACCTTCAAGAAAATGTTTTAAAAGGATGAGTAACTAAATGATTCTTTCAACATCATTATCATCACCAACACTGTCCTCTTAAGCACCCACATTTTGTAGGGAACTCAGGAATGTCCTTGTTTCTCCAGCTCTGCTTCGCTGTGGACACCAATGAGCATCTGCCTGCAGATCAGCACCCCACCTGGTCCCTGAACTTGTGTTAGAAGACTTTGTCATATGTCCCACCCTCACCAGTGGGTGGATTCTGGAGTAAATCTTGTTCCTGTAAGCCCAGCATCTGCTGTACCTAGATGATACCTCTAGAGTGAAATGCCTTTGTGTCTCGATTCCACCAGCCTCACTCCTGTGACTGGGAGTATGTCCCTCTCTTACTGTCCTGTAGAGGCTTTGCTTCAACTGTTGTCAACCAGTGGGCAGCCACAGACAATCTGACTGCAAGTTTCATCTCTGCCTGGTATAACTACTGTGCTATATGCACAGACTGGACTCTGTAGTTCAGAGAATTAACAATAATAATCAATACTTACTGAGCATTTATGTGCTTGGCATATATATTAGTCTATTTCTGTTGCTTATAAAAAAAATACCTAGAACTAGATAATTTGTAAAGAAACAATATTTATTGCTTACAGTTTTGGAGGCTGGGAAGTCCAAAGTCAAGGGAACACATCTGGGGAGGAGACTACAGCAATGCAGGGTATCACATGGTGAGAATGGTGGAGCAGACAGAGAGCTAGCTCCTCACTGCTTCTCCTTTTAAAGCCCTCAGAACCACACCCATGACCACCATTAAATCATCAATTGGATGAACCCACCATGTGAGGCATGGTCCTCACAATCTAATCACCTCATCAGGGCCCCACCTTTCAATTACTATTATAGGATTTACCACCCTCTTAACATTGTCACAGTGGGGGGTATGTTTTGGGAGAACATTCGATCTACAGCAGCATAAATCTAAATAATTTGCCTATTCTAGTTTACTTAACCTTCATAATAACTCTATGAACAATGTACCATTATTGTACTCTTTTTAAAGATAAGGAGATTGAGTACAGAGAGGCAAAGAGAATTGCCCTAAGGTAAAACAGAAGCACGATTCAGTTAAGGTCATCTAATTCCAGAGCTCATATTCCTGAGTGGTATGCCAACTGGTACACTTTAGGCAGGAAGAATATTCAGCCATTACACAATGATACATTATAGCAGCTAGTGTCCATTCTGATTGGTTGGAAGTTCATTCTGACTATTATGTATTTTGAATATTAGCTCTTTCTTTTGGATATTGTGAGGGAGATTCTTGGCCATTTCTTGGAACCTTGCTCTATAGCTAAGTCCATGATGCTTGGTTCTAGATTCCGTTCCTTCTCAACCAGTCCCACAACTGAGGGCACATAGTTACAGAAGATATGAAGAGGAACAAGACAAGGTCCATACCCTCAATCTTAAGATAGGCCTTGATTATAAAACAACAGGTAATACCTGATTCAAGGTAGTTTACACAGGACACCAGCTAAGAGGGACAGACAAAACCATACAGAAGTTCAGAGGAGAAATCACTGAGGCTTCTCATAAAGGAGGTGGAACTTGAGTTGAGCCTCGAAGGAAATGCTGGGCCTATGACATGATGAAGTTAGATTAAGAATACCATGCATCCAGCAACCAAGTCAATCTAAATTGGCAATCAGCAAAAACAACTGCTAATCAGCAGAAGCTGTCAAAATTCAAACTCCGAAAGTCTGCTAGGCAGGTGTTGATTAAAAGTAGAAGTGAAATTCTGCTCCTAAGTATCACTTTCCAGAACACTAACAGGCTTTCTCTCATATTTAAGACTAAGAAAAATAGAAGCTTTTCATTAAGTTCTACTATCATCTCTGATTCATACATGTACAAGGAGAAGATGGCCAGAAAAGTTCTAAAGCCCCCAGAGGCTTTTCCCCTGAAGTGTTCATGAAGAGTTCAGATATTTTTGCTATATTATTTTTGAAAGATACATCCAATCTTGCAGCTTGATGGACTGTGGAATCAGATTGCTAAATATCTAATCCCAGCTCTGTGTGAGCTTTTTTTTTTTATTTATTAAGAATATTCATGAGATACAAAGCTAATTGTGTGAATTTTGTCGAATTAAACTCTTTGTGCCTCAGCGTCCTCATATGTAAAACAGACATAAAATAATACCTGCCCCATAGGAGTACGGTAAGGATTAAAAGAGTTAAAATTGATAAAGCATTTAGAATAGTGCCCGGCACATAGGAAGCCCTATGTATATGCTAGCTGTCATTAAGTCTGGCATTGTTCCCTGAAATATTTTTTTCAGAGAGAAAATATTTTCCTTTCCCTGGATAAAATGTGGATTGTGCCGGGCCCCAATAGACAGTTGTCTCTTTAAGTTTCAAATCAGTCTGGACTGATAAGCTAAATACGTCCAGTCCAAGATATTAATTTTCCTTTATGTATGTATTCCAAGGTAAGACTACCCCTCATTGGTGAGCCACCAGCTTCCAGGGAAGGAAGTGTGTTTCTTTTATCTGTTCACCTCCCCAATGAGCTGGCTATTATTTCTGACACTTGCGAAATGGCTTCATGATCTTCTTGGTGTTACAAGTGGATTTGCTCTTATGGGTGCATTTGTGGACTCTCAGTGCAGTTCCCTTGATGCGGGCAAGGTTTGGCCTTTGACTAACCATCCCACCTGACCTCACCTCCTCCAGCCCCTAGTTTTCTGGCTGTCTCTCCAGCAGATTCTCCTTTACTGGAGTTCTTCACCCTCCCAGATACTTCTCTTGGCAGGAATTAACGTGAGTCCAGGCTGGCTTTCTCTCCTGTGTGGCTCATATCAGGACCACAGGGAACAGACATTCCTCCCTTGCACTGACAAACTTTGGGAATGCTGGCCCATTGCAATGGAGCAACTTTCATTCCCCATTGTAAGGTCACTTTATCTTTCTTGCATGAGGGTCAGAGCAACATTCCTTCATGTTTTCCAGCTTTAGAGAACAATCTAAAGTTGCACTGACAAACTTTGGGAATGCTGGCCCATTGCAATGGAGCAACTTTCATTCCCCATTGTAAGGTCACTTTATCATTCTTGCATGAGGGTCAGAGCAACATTCCTTCATGTTTTCCAGCTTTAGAGAACAATCTAAAACTCTCATAGAAGCTGGTGGATGTCATATTAGTAAGCCTAAGGTGATGGAGGTAAACCTTCCCCTCATTTTGGATAGGGTAGGAAAGGGTCGCACAGCAAAACCATACTCTCTCTAAAGAAATTTCTTTATAAATCCTCTGTCTCTAGATCCGTGCTTTCGACCTTTTCAAAGGCTTTACCTGTGTTTGATTATCTGCTATGCACCACATTCATCAAAACTGAGATAGAAAAGATCTCTTTTTAATATCCTGTTATGTTTTAAAAATTACAACTGGGAGCAGAAAAACCCACATCATTTTATTTCTCTTTTTTACCATATTAAGGAGCTGGGGATTCAGCTGAAGAAAATTTCTTGCAATCTCTCTATTTTGAAAAATACTAGAGAAAAATCACTTGTACAGACACAAGTAGAAATTAAAAAACAGCTGGGTCAAACCTCAGTCAGAAGATGGCAGAAGTCCCAAGTCTTAAACTGGCAGCTCCATTTGAGGCTATTTTCTTTGTTGTTTATTGCATTTAACCACTGGGAAAGGATGCCAATATTCAGCTTCAGGGACTTGGTTAAAAGCTTTTTAGATTGACAGCTGCAGTATCTTGAAATGAATAACATTTTGAGATTTAAGTGGCATTGCTGAAAACAAGCAATTCCCAATATATTTAATTTAACTGCAAGAATAATTAGAAATATGGATTTATATTAATAGGAGTTAGAGATTTGACATGATTGAGTAAATGGGGAACAAGCAATAACTCTTTAGGAATTCGCTAAATTAATATTGGTCTTCCTTCCTTTGCCCTTTCTAAACCCATATCAACCACCTGATAATAAAAAGATGCGACTTAGGAGGAAATTTGACTAAGCATGTAAATGCTTGGTATTGATGAGGTGTTTTTATATAATCTGGATGGGAATGTAATTATTGCAGCCTTCTTGAAGCATAATTTGGCAAAATGCATCAACAGCCTTAAAAATTACACAGTCTTCAACCCAGTAATTCTCTTCTAGAAACCTATTCTAAGGAATGAAAAAAACATGAAAAGATATTTCTTCAAAAATGTTTTTCTCAGTGAAGCAATCTAAAAGTTCAACAATAAAAGTTTTATTGTATTATCTATGTCTATTTATCAATATAGAAAATATATAGAAAAGTGGATACAGAGAATATGTGGAATCAAATTCCATGTTTGCTTTAAATTTATTTATTTATGTATACAACATACATATCTGGAAGAACCAGCATTTTAACAGTGGTTATCACTGAATAGTAGAATTTTGAATGATTTACCTCCTTTTCCTACCTATATTTTCTAAGTTTTTCATAACAGATATGAGCTGTAAACACTTAAAAAGGAAAAAGTAATTAGAAGAGGTTTTATATAATCCAGGAGCAAGAAGTAAATCAAAGAAAAGATGAATGCATCTAACATTAAATACAAATGATTATAAGAGAAAAATATAACTTACTGCTAATAGAAAAAACCAAAATTGGAATTCTCTTTCCAATTAATGTTATTGATCATCTGTTAATTGTATGGTTTTGTGCAGCAGAATATCCCTAAGATATATAAAGCAAGAGGATTAAGTAAAAGTACCCTTTTTATAAGGACACAGTAAGTATATATTTTGAGCAAAGAGTTTAATTATATTTCCTAGATTCTGAAGAAATGTCTGTCCTTGGTAAGTGATACTAATGTCAGTAGATTTTGAATTATATAAGAAGTTTGTGGAAAAATGGAGTGAAAACATAATAAAAAATTATTCATGAACTTTTTAATATTTTTAATTTTTTGGTGGCTGGCCGGTACAGGGATCAAACCCTGGACCTTGGTATTATTGACCCCACACTCTAATCAACTGAGCTAATCGGCTCATGAACTTTTTGATGTACCCTTGGATCTTATTAATTTTTCTACTGAATGGGGAAAATTGTTTTTTAACTTTTGCTTGTTTCCCTCTTACAATAGAAGATATCAATTATGTGTAATTAACATAGGCACATAGAAGTTTCAGTTCATTTGAGCTCAGCCTCCAGAATGACCCTTATACCAAGTGTTTTCATCTGCAATGCAAGTGCATTTTATTCTGCAGGCAGGCAAATGTATCTAAGGAAACTTTATGGAAATAGAAAAGCTCCAAACATACCGTTTTACAACCAAAGGAGAAAATTATACATCCATAAATAATGAATGTGGTTGTCTTGGGCCCAGTAAAACAAGCATTGGTTGTCTCTTCAGGATAGAGGCCAGTAATAAAAAGAGGTGCCCTAACTTTGTGATACGTGCCAAAGAGATAAATGTGCTAACATTGCCTTTTATCTATAAAGCATGAAAGGGAGAAGGTGTTTGTGGAAATAAATGAAAATCATTAGCAGGTCTCTGTTAAGAGGGCAAGGGAGGGAGCTAATACACTAAGGCCAAACTAGCTTCTCAGAATATAGTTGTCAAATCTATCACCTTCCTCCCTCTACCCTCTCCCTCTCTTTGCTTTCTCTTTCCTGTTGACCTGTAGCCTTGGCTTGTAAGAGAGAGTGGTGATGGATATCTAAATTCTGTATGTAAAATAATTGAGCCACATAATCAACTACCCACACACCTGTAACTAAAGCAGAAAGAGAAAGGAACCTGTCCCTTAGAATGGACTCTACCCAAAGTGCTGTGTTTTGAGAGCAGACTAAATAAAGTATGGACAGCATGATCCCAGGAATGGCACTGTATAAGCAAGTAATAGAAAAGCAGAATAGAATAGTTTTGAAAAATAGAAATATTTTTCTATGGGACATAAAAGAAATTTAAGTCTATTCAGTAATGTATCTTGCTCCAAGACAGGGTCTCATTATTGTAAAGATATTAACCCCAGATTAATTTTACACTTGATGGAATTCCAGTCAAAATTCCCCCAAGCAGAATGAGTCTAATGTTCATCTAGAACAGGAGTCTACAAGCTGAGGCCCATGGGCCAGACCTAGCGTGCTGCCCTTTTTTGTATATGAAGTTTTTTTTGGAACACAGCCACATCCATTTGTTTACATATTGTGTATGGCGCCTTTTGTTCTATAATGGCAGAGTTGAGTAGTTGTGACAGAAACTGTTAGGCTTGCAAAGCCTAGAACGTTTACTATTTAAAGAAAAAGACTGACAGCCACTGATCTAGAAGGAAAAAGTAGAAAGAACAGACAAGAATACATTGAAATGAAAAATGAGAGGGAGCATGCACTTTTACATTTTAATTAATTATAAACAGACTTAATATCCAAAGTTTCTTGTTTCCAAGAAACACATATTTTCTCACATTTTAATATCCTGAAGTTAATGTGTTACAATAGATAAAAAAATAAACATATTATCCACCAGATAGAATAAGTGTACCACAGTTGTCACTGCCTGTACTAGTACAGATTTAACTTTCTGTAGAACATATCTTTCATCTTTGTCACCTTATTCAAGTTATGCACATTTTTAACAGTATACACTGTTCAGTTATAATAAATATGAGTTCATTTCTTTATGTCAAACACATAAATATTCTGCGAATGTGTCCTAAGGAAAAAACTGGACTTGGGCATAAAGATGAATGTGTAAGGATAGTAACGCAAATGTTGCAGGCTACAAAACAGCAATTTGATCCAACGTTTCTAAAGTAACAGGTGCATATTTGTTTCTATGTACACAATTCTATCTAGCCATCTATCTATAAAGGCTAGAAGGATATACAACAAAATCTTGACAGTTATTTCCAGTTGGGAAATTACTAGAGATTTCCCAATATTTTCTCATATATTTAGTTATTTAATGATATTTTAAAAATGGAAGGTATAATTTTTAAAGGAGTAAAAGCTATTTTCATTAATAAAACAAGAAGTGGCTGGCAAATTAAATTTTTTAATAATACATACAGCAAATTATTATTATCCTTACGTATCACATATTACAAATCAACAGCATCAAAAGATGAAAAGCCAACATAAACATAGCCAAAAGTTATGAAGAAGAAAGTCACAAAAGAATAAAAAATTCAGCCTGCTAGCAATCAAAGTCATGTGTCAAAATTAGACTTTTCACCGCAATCAAGGTAGCAAATTCAGTGCAGAGTATTGGCAAATATTTGGGCAGAACCTCCATTTGTTTTGATTCATGTTTATACATGGAGGGATTTCAGCTAGACTGATACTTCTTTTTTTTTTAATTTTTAATTTTGATTTTAATTAAGTTTGTTTTTAGATTGATACTTCCAACTTTTTTCTTCCCAGCCCTCTCTCTTATCCTCTACTCCTTCCCATGGGAGAAGTGATTTGGTGAGTGTGGGAGAAGAAAGTGAATGTGCTTGCCTAAGCTCTTTCTCAGTTCTAATCTTGAGCGGGCCTGCCTGCAGGCAGTTTATAATCCCTTCTTTTCCATATGGTCAGTTTACTGAGCGGCACCTCAACAGGGCAGCCTGTGGAAGTCCACCTGGGCCTGGGATTGAGTACGTAAATTTGACTGGTTTAGAGGTCAGCTATTAACAACCAGTCTGACTGCAAATCTAAAACACTGTCTCGCAATTCAATTTTTATCAGTAATAAAGCTGATATTTTTATCTTTATTTGTTTGACTCTTGCTTCTCTCTGAAAAATCCCAAGAAGAAGGGTAAAGGGAGAGGAGAACTCACATACACTACTAACAGCAGCACAAGGTGCCATCTCTCTGGAGGGCAATTTTACAATGTGTTACAAATCTTCTTTGCTGGGACATGTCTCTTTCCAAGAGTTTATGCTAAGGCAGCAGTCAGAGCAATGGACAAAATATGTCTATAAGAATCTTTATCATAGCATTATACGTGATAGCAAAAATGAGAAGAAAAAATAAGTGTTCAACTACATGGGATAATTTAGGGAAATATGATATATTTTTATATCATACAAGGTTACCAAAAGTCATGTTGTGTAAGAATATTCTTGGCATGGGAAATTGTTCATTATATACTGTTAAGTTTAAAAAACAGGCTATGGAATAGTATATGTAATATAATACTAATTTTACAATATATTTATAAATCTTATAGACTTGCATAAAAAAATACTGGTACGACACATAACAAAATATTGATAGTAGTTACTTTAGGATTACAAAAGGTACTGTTCCTTTTTTGCTTTTAATTTTCCAAGTTTCTATATTATGTACTAATAAGGTAATTAGAAAAATGGTATTAAAATATAAACAGGAGATATATCAAATTAATAAACCTAATTTATGATTATATTTTAAAGCCTTTCTTCCTATAGAATATTAGTTAGTTAATAATTATGTTCATGTTTAAAAGAGTTTTTTAATGCAAGGAAGAAAAAATTCTAATTAAAATAAATGAATGTACCATGAGTCAAAAAGAACTGGGTTAATATCCTGGCTTTGTTATCCATAGGGATTTATATCTTCTAAATCTCAAGGGATTAAAACACATACTTTACAGAACTGTGGAGGATGAAAGATTACTTATAAATCAGTGAGCTTGAGACAAAATATGCTCTGGACAAATAGTAACTTTTATTATAAAAGTATCTATTTTCAAAAGGTTCTTAAGTGTGGGCATACACTAAATCCTCTTTTCTCTAAAGCATTTATTCAATAATAAGTTTCCATTAAGTAAGGAGGGTTTCAGAACATAAGAAAATGGAAATTACATTGAATGAGCTCCACTAGGGCCAGATGTAGTACTAGACAATTTTCATATATCACCTCATGTTATCAACCTATGGTGCTCTGATTATGCATTAAAGAGTTTCTCCTAAAAATAACACTTTTAATATTCCTTTAATTGGTTCCCCAGAGTTTTTAAACTGTTGTACTGTATATCATGGTAAAACTCTGGCTGGATGAGGAACATGCAGTTAATTTTTTTTGAAATAAGAGAAAGGCTACTGTGAAAAAGAAAATGGGAAAGAAGAATCCATACAATGCGAGGAAAGGGTACATATAGAAGTTTAGGACCTGGAAATTGATTCTTTTGCAACTATCAATAAGCACATACTATTTGGGGTGTTCAGGTATTCTCAGGGAGATGCACATCCCAGTTTGAAGACCAACCTAGGAGAATGGAATGGCTTTGACCAATATTAAATCTCTTGTGGAAGAGTAAAAAGGAAGTAAATTAGAATTACAGATATATAAAAGAGATAAGAATGATTCACTCATGTAATAATCAGAATGAGTACCATTTAGTTAAGTTTACAAAGTGCATTATCATAAATAATCTCATTGGATCTTTATAGTACCACTATGAAGAAGTTTGGACATTATCATTTCTTTAAAAAGAGGAAGCTAGGATTCAGACAATTTGAATGCCTTTCCTAAGGCTACGCAAAATGTAGAGGCAGAACTAGGACACAAACTAAGTCTTTGGGTTCTAAAGATGTATACCAGATAACAGTTATAATCAACGCTAGAAAGTTTGGGACCATTTGAAATCTTTTTCAAAGACTGATTTTTAAAAACTTTCTAAAAATAAAATTATCAAGTGGTTTAGTAAAGGACTATGTGGAATATATAGATTAGTTTTTCCTAACTGCTCATGTTTTCTTTGAATCGTCAAGCTAAAAATTCTTTGCTATTTAGCTTTGAATGAATATTTATAGAGCATGACAGAATACACATAATGACTTGCAATCTATAATGGCACTACAACAATTTTAATGACTATGACTTTTCTTTCCACATAAAATGATCAGTATTTTAGTTTGGGATCTGAAACATTAAGGAAGTAATATGATGCTTATGAAACTTAACTGAGTATTAATACTTCATTTATTAGAAATTAAAGCTGATAAATTATTCTGCAAAGTATTCTTTCTTAATATGCTCTTATTTTATGGATTTTCTCATTACAAATAATGAGATTATTTGTCTACTGCTAATTAGGGAGTTAAGCTATTGTTTTTGGTGGAGATAATCACAGAAAATTTGAGACAGAGATCTGTGTGCTAAAAATCAAAGCAAACCAAACACCATTTTATAAATACCATTTTATAAAACAGCAGTTTTAAGAAATGTTTTCTGGTATTAATGACCAACAGATTGCATCTTCTACCTGGGAGGGCCTCCAAGCTACAAATCCTGCATCCCATGGGAACACATCACCTGAGAAAGGAACTAAAGCTTGTTTTATATCCATGAAAGCCAGTGGTCTTGTCATGAAAGGCAAAGTAGGGGATGTTTTTCATACTACAGCATATGCATTTAAAGAAGGTATAATATGTAAGAAATCACAGTTCATTCCCAAAGAGATGGTCATCCAAATCAGATATATTCATTCAGAAATCTAGGAATATAGAGTTCCCTCACTTTAAAAGTCATTGTCTTAAGCCTGGAATGTAAGTAAGAAACTATCCCTTGATGAGTCTACTGAAAGAATGGAGTTAAGGGGAAATATGAAGATATTACAAAGTTTTAAAATGGAAAACAATTTTAGGAAATGATTAAATATTAGGATAAAAAGAGAAGTGTTTCCAAAACTCTGGCCTAAGGACAAGTGTCATTTACTGGTGTTAATAAAAAGAAAAAAGAATACAGTGAGGTTTTTCATAGTGATATTTAAAAAAATCTGATAAGTAAATTCTAAGATGATGTCTTTCTTACCTTTTCGTTTCACTGGTATTCATTTCAAGAAAATTTTTGATGGCCTTCTTCATCTTCTTCTTCAACTCATTGGTTGTTTGAGAGCATGTTGCTTAATTTCCATGTATTTGTGTAGTTTTGCAAGTTCCTCTTGTTATTGATATCTAGTTTTATTCTATGATGGTCAGAAAAAAACACTTGATATGATTTTGATTTTTTTGAACTTTTTGAGACATTTTGTGGCCTAATATATAGTCAATCCAAGAGAATGTTCCATGTACTGATGAAAAGAATGTGTATTCTGCAGCTGTTGAATGAAATGCTCCGTATATCTGTTAGGTCCATCTGGTTTATGGTGCCATTTAAATCCAACATTTCCTTGTTGATTGGTCAATCCAAGAGAATGTTCCATGTACTGATGAAAAGAATGTGTATTCTGCAGCTGTTGAATGAAATGCTCTGTATATCTGTTAGGTCCATCTGGTTTATGGTGCCATTTAAATCCAACATTTCCTTGTTGATTTCTATCTTGATGATCTGTCCAATTCTGAGAGTGGAGAGTTAAAGTCCCCAACTATCATTGTGTTAGTGTCTCTCTCTCTTTTTAAATCTGGTAATATTTGCTTTATATATCTGGGTGCTCCAGTATTGGGTGCATATATAATTATCATGTCTTCTTGCTGTATTGATCCCTTTATCATTATATAGTGCCCTTCTTTGTCTCTTTGTACGGATTTTCATTTAAAGTCGTTTTATCTGATATAAGTATAGCTACTCCTGCTCACTTTTGTTTTCCATTTGTATGGAAGGTCTTTTTCCATCCCTTCACTTTCAGTCTATGTGTGTCTTTTTAGGTAAGGTATGTTTCTTGTAGGCAGCATACAAATGGGTCTTTTTAAAAATCCATTCATCCAGTCTATGTCTTTTAATTGGGGCATTTAATCTGTTTATATTCAAGGTTATTATTGATATGTGAGGTCTTACTCTTGTCATTTTGTTGGTTGTTTTCTAATTGTTTTGTATGTACTTTGTTCCTTTCTCTCTTGATGTTTATTCTTGTGGTTTGGTCTTCTGTACTGATAAAGTTTGATTCCTTTCCCTTTCTAATTCACATCTCTACTCTACCAGTAAGTTTTGTATTTTCAGGTATTTTCATGTTGGTTGTTATTGTTCTTTCTTTACAAGATGTAGGACTCCCCTAAGCATTTCTTGTAAGGCCAGTTTGGTGGTGATGAATTCCCTTAATTTTTGCTTGTCTGAGAAACACTTCATTTCCCCTTCATTTCTGAAGGACAGCTTTGCTGGATGTAATATTCTTGGCTGGAAGTTTTTTTCTTTCAGTAGTTTGAATATATCATCCCATTCTCTCCTGGCCTGTTGCGTTTCTGCTGAGAAGTCTGCTGCTGGCCTAACGGGGATTCCCTTATAAGTGACTTGATGTTTTTCTCTTGCAGTTTTTAGAATTCTCTCTTTGTCTTTAACTTTGGATAGTTTGACTACAATGTGTCTTCAAGATGACCTATTTGGGTTGAATCTCTTTGGAGATCATTTAGCTTTTTGGATTTGGATGTTCACATCTTTCTCTAGACTAGGAAGGTTTTCAGCAATTATTTCCTTAAATAGGTTTTTAATATCTTTTTTGTTTTCTTCTCCTTCTGGCATGCCCATAATTCAAATATTTGTTCACTTAATTGTATCCCATAGACCTTGTAAACTTTGTTCATTTTTTATTCTTTTTTTTGTATTCCTGTGTTATTTAAAAACTGCTATCTTCAAGATCAGAAATTCTTTCTTCTGCTTGATTTAGCCTGTTGTTGAGACTCAGATATTTTTTATTTCATTCAATGAATTCTCCGATTCCAGTATTTCTGCTTGATTTTTAAAATGGTATCTATCCATTCATTGACTTTCTCATTCAGATCATGAACTGTTTTTCTCATTTCATTGAACTGTTTGTCTGCATTCTCTTGTATCTCAGTGAGTTTCTTTAAGATCATTAATTTGAATTACTTTTCTGGCAAGTTGGCAATTTCTGAATCTTTGGGATCAGTTACTGGAGCATTATTTTGTTTATTTGGTTATGTCATGTTACCTTGTTTTTTCACATTTCTTGTTTCCCTGTGTTGATATCTGTGCATCTGGTGGAACAGTTACATTTTGAGTTTGAATGGCTTGTATGGGAAAAAACTTTCACTTGCAAATGCATGCTAGGGTGTTGGCTGGGTAGAGTGAAATGGCTTTGTTCCAAATGGATGCATTAGTGTAGACTCTGAGTAATTTCTTCAGCTGTAATCTACTTTTGCTATGTCTGTGAGTGACTCAGTGATCTGTACTTTGGATGCTTGTAGCAACAGTGGCACAGCTTTGCTGAGGGAGGTATTGCTGGGTTGATTCACAGGCTGGGGATGTGCATATGCACCCTGTGTGCCAGCTGTCTCAGAAGCTGCCTCAGTAGGGATGCAGTTTCTGGAATGATTCTCAGGCTGGGAGTGTGGGTGTATGGTGTGTCACGGTCTCCAGGACTGGTTTGCCACTGGCAGGGTCACCATTCTGCTTCTCTGACCAGGGGTGGGCCTGCCATGAGCATGTCAGCCAAGCTATTTCTCACTCAAATGCCTGTGTATGTGATGGCTCAAGGACTTGGTGATAGGTCTTCCAGGTGTGTGACAGCTGGGCTGTTTCTCTGAGCCAGGGATGTGGGCATGCTTTAGCTTGGGTAGCTGACAGCAGGTCTGCCAGTGGCCCTTCTCCTGTGCCAGTTCTTGGGGCCCAATGTGAAATTCTGCTTTCCTCTGCAGCTTGGGAGCTGAACTGCCATGGGTGGAGCTGTTGAGGCATTTCTCAGGAAGTGGGTGAGGTCACTAGCTGGGGATGCAGTGAGGGGGCCCATCTAGCTGCTTTTTGGGTATTGGGTGGGCCCACTAGGCAGACCTGCAGTGAAGAAGCTGATGTAACCACTTCTGGTACTGTTGGCAAGGCCTTTAGTTGGGACTTTTCAGGACAGAATGCCTGGCTGCTTCTTCAAGGGGGAGGGGATACATTTTACTCCCACTGGCCCAATGGTGTATTTGTTAGGGTACAGGCCTGGGAGCTGTTTTTCTGGGCTGGGGGCTCAGGTGACCCAACTCAGTCAGCTTGTAGGGTTGGGGGTAGGGAGTGAAAGGAGGGGGTTGATCTGCCTGAGGAGAGTCTTCCTGTCTGATCTCTGGCTGGGGACATAGGGGAGCATTAGTTCAGCAAGACTAGAGTTGGCTTTCCAGACTGCAGAACTAGTCACAGCTGCTGTGAGCTCAGGCTTCAAGCTGCCACAATCAGGGCATTATAGCTTCTCCCATGAGTGTGGTGGGAGGAGGGCAGAACCTGAAAGCTGAGGAAGCACTGTGGCTACTGGCCCCAGGGCAGGGTGCCATCCTGCATCCTGCATTGGCTTGATGAGGGTGGGTGGTGGGGAGTGCCCAGTTTGTGTTACTGTTCCACAGTGATGCAGTGCGTGTATTCTAGGGCACCCCCCATGTTTGGCTCTGGGCTTATTCTGTCAAAGGATCTGTGAGCCTCTGTGGTGAGAATGGGGGTTGATGTAGGTCCTTTGCCTACATTACCTCTGCAAGGGAAAATTCTTTCTGTGCCAATCCCGCTGTCAGAGAAGTGGTGGCTGAGGCCACGTGCCTCTCTCTCCTCTCTATGCCACCGTCCTGGGCTTTCATGCTCCACAGAGATCTCATCAGTCTCCTGCTGCATTCCTATGCTCTTCTACTGATACTTCTGTCAAGATTTAGATGTTTATTAATTGTTCTGGTCCTTTTCTATGGGAGGAATGCACCTTGGGCACCTCTAGTTTGTCATCTTGCCCTGGTGGGTTTCTGTTTCACTGGTATTAAAATACTCTTTTTTATGAAATGATCATGATAATAAATGGTAATAAATGAATTCTTTTTTCTTAATGCTCTAGCTTGACACGCCCCCCCCCCCCAAAAAAAAAAAAAAAACAAAGCTAGCATTCTTTTGTGGGCTTTTCTCTATCTCATCTTGACCCTACATGCATGCTTAATACTGTGGCATCCCAAAGTCTGGGAACCATGTGAGACCTGAGGGTAGAAAGGCAAGCATACAAGACCAGGTCCTTTTGATGTCTTCCAACACACTTATAATAAAATCCAAATGTCTTGCTTTGCCCTGAGTTCCCACATGGCCCTCCCCCTGCCCATCCTTGTGACTTCAACTTCTCCCACTCTCCCATTTGTTCACTAAGCTTTGGCAACACTGGCCTCTTTTCTCTCTCTTCAGGAGCCAAAGGTACTTGCCTTGTGGTCTTCGCACTCACAATTCTTTGCTTGTCACGTTTTCCTCATAGCTTTTCAAGTGGCTGACTCATTCTCTCCCATCAGTTCTCAGCTCCCTTGACCACCCTATCATAAGTAGCCCCCTCCCTTCCTCTAGTAGCTTTCTCATAATCAGTTTATTTCCTTCATTTCACTAAGTATTAATTTTATTATCTGTTTATTTTAAACTTATTTATTGTATACCTCCTCCTGCGAGAATATAAGCTACAAGACTGCAAATGTTTGTCTTTTTTGTTCTTTGATGTATCCTTATTTCCAAAAACAATGTCTGGCAGTAAATAGTTACTGGGTATGATTAATTGAGAAGAAAGGAGGGAAGGAGGAAAGAGATTGCAGCAAAGTTAAAAAGAAGAGAGAAAGGAAGGTCAATTTTCTTTGGCCATAGCATGAGCTTAGGGATATGGATTATGTCTTTATTCAATAATTATCTCTAACCTCCTCCAGAATGAAAACTTTGTAAATGCAAGGACCTTGTTGCTTTTTTCACCATTGTATTTCCAAAGTCTAAATCAGGACCTGACACAAAGGACTCAATAAATATTTGTTGAATCAATGGATAAATGATGAGCTCCATTTAGGAAATCCTGTAAAATATGATTGAGAGGGAAGAAAAATTTAAATGACAAGAAGTAATTTTTTCTAGCATTTAAATTTGAAAAGACATAAAAAACCCACAAACATACAAAGTGTTAAAGCAGGCCCAGTAAACACTTCTGTAACAAGGTTTAAAATAATCAAAACTAATTTCAAAAGAATTGCTCAGATTACCCACTTTGCTCCATACTGAACGTTTATCAGCACCTGGTATGGTCCAGGTACTATGATTAGCATTTTCACCTGTGCTGTCTTATTAGGTCCTCATAACAATGAAACCATGCCCATTTCATAGATATAACAGGGTGTCTTGCCTGGGCAGATATTCCTAGGAAGTAAAATTAGGAATAGTCCTATCATGTCCAGGTAAGATCTAGGGAATAGAGACTCCTGGCAAGTGGAATTAGCTGATACACATCCCCTGCTGTGTCCACTTGCACCCGCAGATCCAAACAGGAGATATGTCTTCCAAGTGAAGGACCTTTCAGTTACTAGATTTCAAGTATATATGGATAAGTTTGACAGATTTGTATGACCCTGATAGATGCCTGCTTTTAAGGAACAAAATGGAGCCCCCGAGAGTGACATTGCTACAAGAAAGGAAGAAGTCTGGCATTATGAGCTAAACATAATGATATGACTTATTCTTCAGAAGGGCATTCTGGGGTCTTCTGTGGATCAGTGTGGTAGTGATAATGGAATTTTCTCACACTCAGCTGTATATCAGTCAGGATTTCAGTTCCAGCTCATATAAACTACTGTAAGTAGAAAATGAGGTAACACAGATGCTTACAAAAGTGTTAGAAGGACCAGAGGACCCAGTATGCTATAGGTTAAATGTGTCCCCTAAAAGGTCATGTATTGGAAACTTTTCTCCCTTTTTAACAGTGTCAAGAGGGTGGGAAATCCAATTATGGCATTTGAAAGGTGGTGCCATTAAGAGGTAATTGGATTATAAAGACTGTGCCCTCGTGAATGGATTGATCCATTCTTGGAATATTGGGCATGGTTCTGATGTCTCCTTTTAAAAGGAGGGCAAGTGAGAAGCTGAGCTCTCTCTTGCTTGGCCCACTCTTGCCATGTGATACCTTGCATTGCTGTAGAGAGCCACCACCAAGAAGGCCCTCACCAGGTGTGTTCCCTGGACCTTGAACTCCCCAGCCTCTGAAACTGTAAAAAATAAATTTCATCTTTTCATGAATTACACAGTTGCAGGTGTTCTGTTATAAGCAACAGAAATGGACTAAGACGCAGCATTAGGCTGAGTTTCCAGAAATGACATCCTGAACAACACTGTCAAATCAACCAGTCAAGGGTATCATTGTCACACTATGATCACAAAGTGGAGGAATATTTGCTGAAAGTGGAACACTCTACCTCATTTATTAGCCAGGAAGCCAAAGGATGCCACCACCACTGTTGGCTCCAGCTCCACCCCACATCAGCAATGATCCATGCCAGCAAAGTGAATACCCCATTCCTTGATTATTGATCCCACAAAGCCAGGGACCCCTGTCATCACCACTTCAGAAAATCCTGATGCTTCCATGACCATGTTTGCCAGCAAAAACTGCAGAAGCAGCAGAGGGGCAGCTTTCATATCACTCTTGTCTTCTAAGTCTTGTGTGGGTATTTGTGCTCAGAGAAGCTAGGTCACATATAGAACCTGAGCTGTAAAGGAGTCTGAGAAATGATGTTTTTTATGTTTTACCCTCTACAGTGCAGAGAACTAGTCTGCAACATCTGCTACAGGCTACATGTGCAAATTAAAAATTATGTTTCTAGATGCTGAAACACCTGGGAGCACAAGTAATTTTACATCGGGATTACTACAACAGTCTTTGGGGACTCAAATAACCTTGTTGTGGGAGCTTCCTCAACTAAACACACAAGGAGCATTCTCTTTTTAGTTTGCAAGAGTAGTGCTATGGTTTAAATGTTTCCCCCAAACTCATAAAGCTTGATCCCCATTGTGATAGTGTTAAGAGGGTGGGAGATTGGTCTATGATATTTAAAAAGTGGGGCCTTTGGGAAATGATTAGATTTGAGGGCTCTGTCTTCATGAATGGATTAATCCATTCATGGATTAAAAGGTTAAAGGTTAAATGGGTTATCATAGGGAGGCACTGGTGACTTTATATGGAGAGCAAGTGAGCTCTCAGCCCCTCAACATGTGATACGCTGTGCCATCTTGGGACTCTGCAGAGAATCCTTAAGAAGAAGGCCCTCACCAGATGCACCCCTCAACCTTGGACTTCCCAGCCTCCAAAACTGTGAGAAATAACATTTGCTTCTTTATAAGTTACCCAATTCCAGGTACTCTAAGTGACAGAAAATGGACTAACACAAATGACAACAGAGATCTCTGGCACAGAGATGATGGGGTGGCATTTCAGGTCCACTATTATCAAGACATGGAGGTCTCTAGCTCCATAAACACCTGAGCAGCAGAAAATGAATGAGGGTGAAGGTCCTACTTGGAACAGCAACCACAAGGAATTGTTAGTCCTGAAGCTTGGGCTCTAAATGAAGGCTGGTTCATGAACACATGTAAGCTCCCTTAGGGTCATGTAGAAAATGGGGAATCAGGAATTGTCATCCTAATATCCAGACAGAGGGGGTTAAAGTCCTCAAGATCCTCATATTAATATACCCTCGTTTGCATCTACATAGGTCTTTTATTTATGTTGATGAAGAAAATGAAGTTTAGAGCAAGTAATCATCTTGCCTAAGTCATCTAGTGATAGAGTTTTGTTTTTAGTTTTTTGGCTCTCTCCAAAGCAGATACTTATATCAGTTAAAAAACTTTTGCCTGGAAGCAGTAAAAAATATTGCCTCAAATTCTCTTCAACAACAAAGACATTATTACTCCTCATAAAAGGAAGTCTGGAGATCATATGAGCAGGAGGGCAGGGCTCCAGCTCAGCTTTTCCAATTCCTTTGGCTCCTCCTTGCTCCAAAGCTGTCATTTACCTCAGCTGGGGACAAGACGGCTGCCACAGGTCCAGGACTCACATCCAGGCATGATGATGGCATTTAGAAGAAAGGGGTCACATTCACCTCTAGAATTCTTAGGACCAGGAAAAGTCTTTTCTCAAAAGTCCTCAAGCAGATTTCCTNCAACTCACCCACTGGAGCTAGGAGTGGAGTTAACTTCTCCTGAAGCCCATGGCTATGCAAAGAGGTGGTGGGTACCTGAACAGAATCAGAGTTATGCTGGAAAGGACGGAGGTGAGGGTAGGCAAGGAGCGGTGTCTGCTGCAACCTCCCTGTTAAATATTTAACTGTTTTCCTGGGGGGAAATTATGAGAGAATGACTCCTGCTAAGATTGGATAATACACCGAGGAATGAGAGAATACTCAAATATTAGGGGAAAGGAGAAGGAGTTAGAAAAGAAAGATGAAAAAGATGGACGAGTCCAAAAGACAGAACTCAGAAGGAAATCCGTCGTACAACAGGCACGACAAAAGTGCTTGTACCACAAGTGTGAACCTTGATACAAATTTTATGAGAAGGTCCTCTGTAGAGGAGGCAGGACACAAAGAAGTCAATATTTAGAGAGATACAGTGGCCCAGGGGGAGGAATGTCTAAAGAGACAGAAAGAATAAAGTGACAGATGAGAAAAAGAAAGAAAGCGATGAGAAGACCTGCTGACCTGCAATTAGTCAGTGAAAGGTGCTGTTGCTGGGATACCTTTTCAAGTGCCGCCGGGAATTACAGTCCCCAGCAGCTGGGTTCTGAAGGGAAGGTATGGCTCTTAAATAGCTGACATCCTTTGTGCCTCTGGTCATTAAAAATTCCCTTTAATAATGAGAAAATTCAGTAGAGCCGTGATTCTGAGGCTATAGCTTTGTGCTTACTGCCCAGTAAGAGAAGTTTACCCCTCCGCCGTTTTGCTACTGGCTGACTTTGAAGCTGCAGAATCTGACTGTGGTCTGCACAAGGGGCAGGGACTCAACATTACAATTAACAGCATTTTAGTTCCTCCCAAAGTTTGCCCAGAATGTTTAAGTCACCATAAACCACTGCCGTGGTCCTCTGGAATGCTTTCTAGGAATATCCACTTTACAGATGCTTTCTAGAAGCCCTTACAATCCTCAGATCTTTATCTCTTCTGATTCCTGTTATGGCTCATAGAAAGCATATGCTTTATCTAAGCATAATGCTGCAAAAATGAGGAAGAAGTTAGCCTT
>NW_007731446.1:130675-131654 GCF_000696425.1 Galeopterus variegatus | reverse complement strand
TTTTTTGAAGTACACTTGCACATTCCAACTGCTGTTGCCTGATTGAGGTTTCATGCTTTGTAACCTCTTTGGACTCTGTACATTTACTTAATCTCTTGGTCCTATTCATAACTCTCCACTCAAAATATTCCTGTAATTCCAGCTCCTATGGATTCCCGTAAAAGAAATTTTCTGTAACAGCTCTGGCTGTGCTGGCTCTAGCTCCAGACATCATAGAAGAAAGACCGCATAGCTAGTATAGGTCCAATTGGAAACATCTCTTTGCTTTTCAAGAGCCAAACACCGAATGTATTTAGCTGTTGTGTTAAGCTGATCGTATTTAGAATGTTTGTAAATTAGATTGAACAACATGTTCCAGTCATGAGCCCGGGCAGAAAGCAGGGGAGAGGTTTGTCTGCTTTTGGAAAATCAAGATTCATTACCAGGAGAAGAAAGCATAGATGTTGGGCACCAAGAACGATAGTTCTGAACCATAATCATCCACATAGAAGTTTCAGGAATCAATGGGTTATCAACGCAAAGAATTTACATTTCAACCCTGTATAGTGATTTCCTATAATTTTATGTTGCTTAGGCATACATTTTGAATATAGTTTAACTTTCTCATACCAGGAGTGGGCTTAGTCATCCTTGACACAATTTCCAGTTCTCTGCCTCCTCCCAAGTACCTTAATATGGTCGATGAAGATATCTGCCTTATACAGCCTAGTGGTGACCACCTCATTATGGGACAGCTGCACGTAACCTGCTTGACTCACCCTACTGACCCCCACACCCTGCATGAACTGCACAGATATGCCACAAGCAACCACCTCTCAGCCATAGCATGCCCCTGTGGAACTTGTGTTGACTTGCTCTAAGCCCACCAATTGGGACTCCCCATGGGAAACCTGCTTGGGTAGCACCCTGCACTCCAAAAAAAACTTCTGCACACAGACCCCTCACTCTCTCTCATGCTCCCCACTTGCTGGCTGAGCGT
>NW_007731446.1:120450-130657 GCF_000696425.1 Galeopterus variegatus | reverse complement strand
ACTCCCCATGGGAAACCTGCTTGGGTAGCACCCTGCACTCCAAAAAAAACTTCTGCACACAGGCCCCTCACTCTCTCTCATGCTCCCCACTTGCTGGCTGAGCGTGAGTCCTGGATGGATTCTCCCTTCCCGTTGGCTCCATATGACATGCTGCCATCTTCTCTTTGGGATCTGTAAGCAATAAACTGCTTCTGTTATTTCATGTGTTTTGTCAAATTGCCTCCTCAGTGTCTCACCTGACCCACACACCTGAATCTAACTTCTTTACTGGTCAGGGCTCTCCTAGAGAGTGGATATCTTGGTAGAAATAAAGTGAACATAGGTCAGACAAGAGCCACAAGGGTGTCTATCAGCATAAACAAGTTTCCTCTGAGACAGACACCTGGTCATGGGTCAGACACTTAAGCATTAGCCTGTCTGCCAGAATAAAGAAGTGTCCCGTGAAAGGCACATCTTCAACATCTATGGCCAAGTCCCTGGAACCCCATCAGGGCAGGGCTGGAGTTAATAACCACTCTCATGAGAGATACCTGAAGCCTAAATTAAAAAAACAAATACAATACCCTGTAATTAGATTTTTAAATCTTGAAAAAAAATTTCAGATCACAGCATCTAGAAACCCTAGATTTATTGTGCAACACACCTTGAGAGCCTCATCTTTTCTTCTTGACCATTTTAATTATGTATCTAAGAAAGGTATTATATTTGACTGATTTAAAAAAGAAAAAAAAAACATGTTGCATTCTTTGGGATAGATCGATATTAACTTATTCCTAAATTACAGCATTTAGGAGAGTCTCTGCTGCACTTCATTACAAGATTGCACAATTGCACAGTTGCTTAGTTGGAATAATTCCATAAAATATAAAACACCATCAAAAGTGCCAAAGCAGAGGGCCGAGCCCATGGTGCACTTGGGAGAGTGCAGTGCTGGGAGCGCAGCAGCGCTCCCGCCGTGGGTTCGGATCCTATNGAAAAAAAAAAAAAAAAAAAAAAAGTGCCAAAGCAGAAAGGATTAAAAACCTGAAGTTTAACATACAAAACAGTCTTCTGAAGAGGAGTGTGGGGCTCATTGCAACATGTAATTAGATGTTAGCATATAACAGGTAATACTTAAGTGCAAAGAAATACTTTATTAATAGTGAGATATTATTATGTAGAAATTGTATTTCTGATTAGAGAACAAATACCCTGTGTTAACCTGCTCTATAAACATTCCAGTTTGCACACCAGGCACGTACCCTGCTACATGCATGGCAGTACTCAATTTGGAAAGTGCTATGTTGCTTGACAACATCCCCAGATCTGCTCAATAAGTATTGAAGAGATTGCCAGTCACACTTGGTCATGGCAATCCCCTTTGCACAAGCAGGAAACAAAACTAGTGGTCATGACATCCTTTTCCCCCCAAGTACTCAAGGCAGATACGTCCTTAGGGGATAATGAGGTCCCAGATCTCAGCCACTCCTGGTTCCTACCCATGTATGTTTGCAGAGGCTGAAGATCATGGGGATAAAAACAACTCACAGAAACCTACTTAGTTAATAAAATAGTATCTCTTTTTTCCCCTTGTTTTCTTAGAATCCATATCTGGATATCACTCTGTCTCCAAGGCCTATGCCAATTACTTTTACTATTATTTGTGACTTCAGTTCTATAGTTGTTTGAATACTAACAGCCTTCCTTTCTGATACAGAGGTCTTTCTGCTTTTGTCAAAGCTTTTGGAAGAGATAAGAGAGAGTAGAGATCATGGCTGATGATGAAGACAAGGTTAGGGGTGTGTATTATTAACTAGGGAGCTTGAAAAGTTCAGAGTTGCCAAAATGACAAAATCAAAAGTAGTGGGTGACAGAGTATGGAGAGGTTGGAGAAAAAGACTGTGGAATTTTTGCATCATGGAAATCTTCTCTGGTCTCTAAGAGTACTAGGGTACTACAAAAAGTTCATGAAAAGATGTGTATTACTTTTTTTCTTTTTGTCTTTTTCATGACCGGTAAGGGGATCGCAACCCTTGGCTTGGTGTCGCCCGCACTGTGCTCAGCCAGTGAGCGCACTGGCCATCCCTATATAGGATCCGAACCCGCGGCGGGAGCGCTGCTGCGCTCCCAGCGCCGCACTCTCCCGAGTGCGCCACGAGCTCAGCCCTTACTTTTTAATTCTATATTTCCATGAACTTTTTGAAGTACCCTTGTAGGGGTGCAATGCTTGGCGTAAAGTAGGTAGTCAGTAAATAGATACTGCATGTTGAATGAATGAAATGTAAAAACACAATCGAGGAAGGATAACTTAATTTTCCTTTAATAATGTCTGGGTGAAAGGATAGAGTGAGGATGAACCACATAATTTCTGTCTAGTACCTAAATGTGTGAGAAAAGAAGCGCTCATTCAATAAAACAAACAAATGCTAGCAAAACAAATAATCATCAGAAATCTAACAGGGAAAATGGGGCAATGACTTATGACATAAAATTTTAAAAATATATGTAGCTCTGGAAAGAAAGAAAACTTGAGCTGTGCTTTGTTGGTTCCTAACCTGGCTCCAACTCCACAAAATCACTTCCAGGGAAAGAAAATGGATCAACGAAATTCTGAAATTCTCATTTGACCCTTCATATGGAGAGAATAGGATGTAGGAAGTGGCTTTCTAAATTTTGCTCTCTTGCCTTAGATGGAATAGAAATAGTTTCGAAAAGAAAGGGGAAAAATGGGCAAAGTTAACAACCAGCAATGACTGAGTCTGAGGAAGCACAGGTGCCAAAACACCATATTAGGGAGTGGGCACAATAAAAGGCCAAAGATACCTGCCACCGAATCGCATATACCTCCTCCTGGTCAAGTAAATAATAATAAGAGAGAGTTAACAAAATATCAACAAGAGAACATAACTAAGGCCTTCATACAAAACCTGCATGAAACCCAGTTTGATATCTCATCAAACCCACTGCCCAGTCTCAAACTATAGCCTAGATAATATGGAAAGAAAATCTTAGAGAATTCATCCACAGACTGTCAGAGGAAATAAAATGTATGTGGCCAGCATTAATATCGGACATATATGAAAAAATAGTATGGCAACTATGCAAAATACCTAGGGTAAAAAAAAAAGGATGAAAGAAGAAAACATACTATGAAAAATAAAAATTGAAACTGAGACTGGAAAAAAAATAAAAGCAAAGCTCAGAATGCAATTGCCTGTGATCACTTTTTGCTCTAAAAGAACTTAACACAAGCATGAATTTGGTGAGATGAGAGTTCTGATAAATCAACAGAATAAGATGATACAGGAAATTGTGGAAGTGAGAAAAAATATGCTACCCAAATAACACCATAATGTAATAAATAAATGAATGGAAAACACCAAGAACAGACTATACATGACTTATATTCAAATTATAGACATGGAAGAAAGGATTGAGATGATAACACTGAATGAAGGGAAAACAGATAAAGAGTGTATGACAATTTTAGAGATAATTAAAGGTAAAGAGAAAAGAAAGACAATAAATAAGATGATAAAGCATAACCAGATTAGGTGTTTGTTTATTTTTGTTCATAAAGATGGTGGGAATTTACTTGAATTATGAAGTAATACAGTGTAAACAAAAATTTATCTTTAAAATAAATTGATAAAGTAGATCATAACCTAAGCCAGGTGATTTTGAGGTAGATATTCCAACAAAGAAACAGTAAAGATCTTCAAGGATTAATAAAAAATTCTGAAATGAAAGAACTAAATCTAAAGACTGATGAATGAGGAAAATCAATTTAGAATGAATGACATTGATGTTTCCCTCAGAGATTAGGAAAACAACAGCAAGGTAATTCAGAGGTTGAAGCTAAAAGCCCTCAGAGGGAGTATCTGACAGCATTTCTAAGCTTCTAAGAAAACGGAGTATTGTTTTCAGTTTTGGGCCTTTGGCTGAAATTCTGACAGACAAAAACAAATGTTTTGTTCTTTAATCTGTTTCTGACATATGCACAGATAGATGTTGGCTATTACGTTCATCTCAATGTTTAGAGGAATGCAGGCCAGATGTTTTATTATGTACTTAAAAAAACTGCCTGTATTACACTGTATTTATGATGAGCCTGTATCATGGGTCACAAAATTAATGTCATTATTCTACAAAGACTTCTTCTGAATATAGAAGCAATTTTTCCTAAATTGTTTATATACTTACATATTAAGCAATAGCAATTATTTACAATATCCTTTAAGGAATCCCAGAGAAGATGAAAGACCTGTGTTCTAGTACTGGCCTCTGCTAGCCTTTTCATGTCACCTTGGGCAAGTCATTAACCTAGTTGTCCCTCATTTTCCTAACCTGTCAAATGGGTAGGCATTACTATCTTTATAGGAAGCAGATGCTTGGAGAGAGTTAGTGACTTGTCTAAATGCCTACTAAACTTTCTGATTCAAAGCATTACCACTTTCCCATCACACCATGTGTTGAGATAAAATAAATTAATCAATAGGAAAGTGCTTTTCAAAGGAAGACAGCCTACGTAAAGTCTATAGTACCAGCTTTGCAGTGGCATGACAGACAATAGAATATAGAAGTAATTGCATGATTTTTTCTCTCTGATTAATTTTTTTTAAAGTATTAAAGTAATGCCAAGTGCAAGTTTCTATTGCAATGCAAAATGGTATATTTTTCTATTTTGTAGCATTTTATCTTCTAAAATAATTATTTGGGCTAACTTCTAGTAATAAACAAAGATGAAAAATGGCCCACCCCCTCATTTAAAAGTGGAAAATAAAGAATTTTATTCCTGCTAGTCCCATTGCTCTTGGTTCCACCTACCCCTCCACCCTTGCTTCTAACCATGTGACAGAGGACATGCTGTAATTTGTCTTCCTCCACCTTTACGTTTGTATAGAGTGGTTTTCATTTATGATAATATTTGATCACAGGAAGCAGCAAAGATATCCTCACAGGCATGGGGAAATGATAGCTCTTTCTGTTCCTTCTTTTCACCCCCAAATGATGCTCCACAGTAGCTGTTTCACCCAACAGGAAGAAGGACTAATGGAGTTTACTAATACATCAGTAGATGGACTGGAAAAAAATAGCACCAGGAAGAAGGCTTCCAGAAGAAACATTATGATAGGACATTTATTAAATAAACATGAGTTCAAACATATCTCATCCCTGAAAATCAAGTTAAAACATACAGCCTTGACGCACTTGCTATTTCTGAACCAGTTCCTGTCTAGCTCTCCTGAAGCTATCCAGACGGCGCCAGGTTAGGAAGCAACAAAACATCAACGACGACAAAACTGTGTGTTCTCTGTGCACTATTTTAAAAATTTTATTGCTTCAATCATTTGTTCAACAAATATTAATTAAATTCCTAATTCAAGTACTAAGTTAAATAAGAAAATATTATTAATACGTTCAATGAGGCGCTCTGCTGGTTGCTAGTGGGCGTTTGTATACTCCCAAGACTGATTAGTCAGGGCTCTCGTGGCTCACCTGAGCAACACAAAGCCAGGCCTGCCTGACCTCAGGGGTGGCTGCACGCAGGGTCTTCACTGGCATTCTCTCTCTTGTCCCTTTTCTCTTCCTTGCTCTCACTCTTGTTCCTCCTTTCTCCATTTCTGTCTTCATATCTCCTCTCTATTCCCCTCATGTGTTAACTTTGTTGTCCTTTGACAGCCACAGGGAGCTCTGGATTTATATCCTTACAGATGTGTTTCTGGAGAAGAAAGCAAGCTTCTTCCAACCAGCTTCAGCTACATGGAAGGATCCTTCTTGTCCTGAGGATGTGCCCAACTTTGGATCAGGTGGTTGGGTAAAACTATTAGCCCACTCATGGTCATATGCCACCCCTGTGGCCTGGAAGGTAAGGTCTCTTACAAGTATACAAGGTAGGAGAGGAGATAAATGGTACAACGTCATATAAAGAACAGCCATTGCAAAGGCAGCATCTCATTAGTGTGTTACTGTATGACATGCCACGAGAAAAACCATCTAAAATTATACATGGCCTATGTAAAAATAAATACGATTTCAATTAAAAGGGTGCAAAGAACATAATCAGATAATCTAAAAGTGGAGAAATAAAATAGCCAAGAACAATTGTAAAAATATCTAACTAGCTTCCACTAATCACCAAGACTCAGCTTAAGTGTCACTTCTTTGTTAAGTACTTACCTGACCCCCACGATTGGGTCGGTTCTCCTTATTATACATTCTTGCAGTACAGTACTTCTCTCGCAGTTGCCACAATGCAAATTAATCAATTATTTGTTTAAAGTCTTTTTCTCTGGTGAGACTGTAACCTCCATGAGAGCAGGGACAAACCCAGAGTCTAACTTAATGCCTGACACACAGTAAGGACACAATAGATGTTAATTTAATGAATTGAATGAAAAGGAAAAGGCAGTCATACGTAATTTTTGCACTCAAAATTTGCAACGATTTTTTAGACTAATAATTTTCAGTGTTAGCTAAGATCGTTAGAATGAAATTCTTATACACTGCTGGTAAAATTGTAAATTGATGCCACATTTCTAAAGGATAATTTGGCAGTTGGATCTAGAGCTCAAAAATGTCCATAGCCTTTGAAGTTTATTCGGAAACGTAAGGAAATAATCAGACAGTTACAGACAAGGCTTTTGCTGAAAATTCTCTCCTATAATTTTCTCCCTGCTTTCTTCTTTGCCAATCTCATCCCCAGCTAAGCGTCATGCAAGGAAAATATACCTGCTGCTATCTCTCTTTGTACTATTATTTAAAGATTGTGGGTCACTCCTTCTTACTCTTAAAGATTTGATCTCCTGGCTCACAACCAATATCTCCAGCACTGATTCTTAGTAAATTCAATACCTGCAGAGATGGTCCTACTAAAACCCTGGCCTCTCAGTTACTAAACCTCTTTTCTTCTAATGGTTCCCACCTCCATCCCACCTGAGATATCCACTTCCACGGTTATCCTCCAGACTTTGTCATGTGCCCAATACTATAATCTTAGTTTTGATAATTTCGGCTCACTGAATATTACCTTCTGTCTTTATAATTAATTTCCTCTAAGATACCCTTGTAATGACTGTTAAAATACCCTAATTCTAGTGATTCTTTCACTCCTCCAGGACCTACAATCCACGCCTTCCTTTTCATGTCCTAACTTCCTTCCTCACTCCATTAGACTCTATGTTCCTTCATTGTAGTCATTCCCCTGCTCTTCCCCCTTTCTCCCATTGCACTCACACGGCTCAAATAAAATTCTGGTTAGAGCAACTTCTCCATTTATGTCTGTTTCTTTGCTGCTGAATTAGCTTGAGAAAAATAAAAAATTATGGTGACTGCTCTAAGTTTAATTTCATAAGCTACAACCACGACAGGGGGAGTGGGTGCTTATCGTTGCCTGGCAATCCAACATTTTACATTTGACTTTATTGTCAGCTCGCTAAATCTCCAACACCCTCTTTCTCTTTTCACATCTGATGCTTTTGCTTTCTACTTATGGAGAAAAGTAGAAGCAATCAGAATATAATTTCCACCATTTCTCCTCAAGCACTTTTACCAGCCTCCATACACCTATGTCTTCTCTGATTATTTGAAGCAAACTTATATACTCTATCTTATCCCTTCCCACTTACTCAAAGACATTGTTTCAGCAAAAGTCCTTTCTCACATATCATCATTTTTTTCATTTGTTTTATATGGGATGGGAGTATTCCCATCCATGTAGGATATGCTGCTAATTTTAGTCTTTAAAAAATGAAAACAAAAACAAAACTCTTCTCCAGTCCACCCTCCAGCTACCAACCACATTTCTCTGCTGCCCTTTACAGTAAACTCCCCAGAAGAGCTGTCTATACTTTCTCTTATCCGTCTTGCTTCCCATCTTTCCTCTAGATTTCCCTCCAGTTGGGGAATCAATTAACATTTTCACCACTCCACAGAAACAGTTTTGCCCAAATCATGAGTGATCTCCTTGTTTCTAGATCTGGTGATCAATTCTTAGTCCTCAGCCTATTTGACCGATCAGCAGCATTTGAGGTAGTTAATCACCGTTTCCTGAATCCCTTTCTTAACTTGGCTTCAGGAATTCATCACTCTCTTGTGGTTTTCTTCCTATCTCACTGATTGTGCACATTTAGTCTCTTTTGTAGCCTTCTCTTTATGTTTCTGATGTTTAAATTTTGGAATGCCCTGGGACTCCACCCTTAGACTCTTTTCTATCTGTACTGTCTCCCTACGTGATTTTATCCACTTACAAGGTTCTAAATGCCATCTAAATGCTGATGACTTCTGAATTACTTCTTTATGCCAGACCATTCCCCTGAACTTCACACTTATATATCCATCTGCCTACTTGATTTCTCCTACTTGATCTACTTGGATGTTTAACTTGCATATCAAACTTAACAGATCAAATTCTGACTATCTAACCTTCCAATCTTGCTCCTCCCATAGGTCTCCCTGTCTCATTAAATGATAGCTCCATTCTTTCAGCCTTCAAGGTCTAAACCTTAAAGTTATCATTAACTTCCCTCTTTCACTGATATTATCTATTAGAAAATCCTCCTGGCACTGCCTTCAATATCCAGAATCTGACTGCTTCTCACCACTTACCCTCCTCAGGATACTTTAATCTCCCTCGATTACTGCAAGACACCCTGACTGGTCTCCCTGCTACCACCTTCATCTCATTTTAGTCCACTTCATACAGCATCAGACTGATCTTTAAAAGTGTAAGTCTGATAATTTTACTCCTCTGTATAAAAGTCTCCAAGGCTTCCCATCTCCCTCAGATTGAAAGACAAAGTTTTCACCAGTGCCTACAGCAATCTGACCAACCACTAACTCTGTGGCCACTTCTCCTACCATTTACTCACTTGCTGAGTCCACTCCAGCCACTTTGGCTTCCTTGTTGTTTTTTGAACACTCAAGCAAAATCCTGTCTCAGGACATTTGCACTTGCACTGCTTGAAATGCTTTTCCACTAAATATACATATGGCTCACTCCTTAACTCTTTCAGTCCTCAGTTCAAATAGCACATCAAGATGAGACCTTACATTACCACTCTATTTAAATTATATCCTCTTTTTCTAGAAATCACTGTCCTATTCCTTGTCTTCTATCCTCCATAATTCTTAGATAAATATAATATATGGTTTGCGTCTTTATTATGTGTTTTACTAGAACATAAGCTCCATGAGGGCCGAGATTTTGTCCCTATTATTTAGAATACTGCCTGTTGCATATTGACAATCAATACATTTTTGTCAAATAAATTAATAAATGCAACATTTTTATATAAGATGAAAAATTAGGGAAAGTTTTAAATATCTGGTAATATGATAATGTCCAAATAAGTCATGGCAAATGAATCATGTTTCTTTGTGCTGAAAAAAACACATCCATCAAAATTAACATTAGAAGAATATTTGGTGAAGAAAAATTCCTTTCACTATCTGCAAAATGAAGGAAAAATAGAATACAATTGTTTTGTAGAGTAGAATAAAAATTGTGTTAAAATTTGCATATGTGTATAAGTTTGGAAAATAACATTTTTTATTATTAGCTTTGCAAATACATAAGAATAAAAAGATTAGAAAGAAATACAGAAAAATCATAATAGTTATTATTAATTATTATTTAATATTTCTGTGAAATGTTTAATCAATTCAATTAGACAAGATAATTAAACTAGCAAAAACAAAAGATAAAGGAAGATCATCATTATTTGCAAATGATATGATTGGATGTAACTAGAAAACCTAAGCAAACCAACTGAAAAGCCATTAAAAGCAAAATAAATCAATAAGGTGATGGGTTGAAATCATTAGACAAAAATGGCTTCCCAGAATAAAAAAAAATAGCCAATAAAAAATAGATGAAAGGATAGATGCCAACCAAGAGAAAGAATATCTAGAAGTAACCCTTGTGTAAGAACCTATATAAAGAAAATATTTATTTTTTATTTTTTTATTTTTTTTATGTGCCTTTTAAAAAAATTTTTTTTCTTTTTATTTTGTCAATATACAATGTAGTTAGTTATTGTGTCCCATCACCAAAACCTCCCTCCCTCCTCCCTCTCCTCCCTCCCACCCAGATGTGTCCCCTCCATTTTCTCGTTGTAAGAGCTTCAAAAAAAAAAGTTGAGGTTGTTAAATCTTCCTTCCCCCCCCCCCGGTTTTTTTTTTTGTTGTTGTTGTTGTTGCTGTTTGTTTGTTTTTGTGTGAGTGTGTG
>NW_007731446.1:84864-120285 GCF_000696425.1 Galeopterus variegatus | reverse complement strand
GTGTGTGTGTGTGTGTGTATGTATGTGTGTGAATTGATTCATTCACCTTTAGCTCCCTCCAATAAGTGAAAACATGTGGTATTTCTTTTTCACTGCCTGACTCGTTTCACTTAATATTATTCTTTCAAGGTCCATCCGAGAAAATATTTGCAAAATACACATCTGACAAAGGACTAATATCCAGAATATATAAAGAAAATATTTAAAAGAACGTTTAAATAAATGAAGAACAAATACCAGGCTATTGCCTGTGATTGAATTTATTAATGCAATATAAATTCAAATAGAATACCAATAAATTTTGAGAATAAAGAAAATGACACTGAAATGCACCTGGAAAAATAAACATCCAAGAATATCCAGGGGAAGAAAAATGAATGAAGCTGGCCCTGCCTTATTGAAATATCAAAACAAATTTTGAGACTGTAATAATGAAACTATTTCAGACTAAATTAGAAATAGAAGTTTAATGGGATAGTGTTCAGATATAGACACAAATATATAGGGAAATCTATCTTATCTGAAATGTTATTTCAAATAAGTTGGAATATAATACCTTATTCAATTGATGGTGTTGGAGCAAGTAATTAACAATATTTTTAAAAGATGTTTATTTACACCCAAACCCAAAAGAAAAAATCAACACCAAAAACATCTCAGATGAATCATAACGCTTATAGGTATAAAATAAAATGATAAAGGTTTTTTGATAAATCCTGTATAATTTTTTAAAAATCTTGAATTTGGAAAGGCCTTTTAAAAAAGACTGTAAAATAAAGAAACTGTAAAAGATAGGACTGACACATGAGATTGACAATGGGCTTATTCCTTGATTCATACAGAGCACATAAAAATCAATAAGAAAAAAATGAGCCAGTCAATAGAAAAAGTTGAGGTGATAATGTGAAGAGAGCACTTTCGGAAAAAGAAATATAAATTTCCAATGCATATACTGAAAATCCTCAATCTCACTCATAGTAAATCCAAGTCACAGTCAAAATGACAACAAAATCATTTTAATCATCATTTGTATTGGGTAAATTACAGATTTTGATGATGCGCAGTGTTTGTGACCGTGTAAGTAAAGCGTGCTGTCACGTGCTGTTGGTGAGGGTGAGCGTTATTGCAGCTTCTGTTAAGTGTTACGTAAAAATACCTTCTGAATCAGGAATCTGACTGCTGAGAATTTCCTCCATGGATATATACACAAAATTAAATAAGATGTATAATTTTATTTGTTTAACTACTATTGATAACAAAATAAAATATACAACTGTAAATGTTCATCAGTAGAAAATTGGTTAAATAAAATGAACTTCAGGTAATGAAATATCATGCTGCCAGAAAAAAGAACAAGATGGCTCTCTATATGTTAGCATGAAAAGATCAGTAAAAAATAAACATACAGGGTACAGAACATCTAACTATCTGTCTGTGTATCTGTCTATCTATCAATCAAATAACTTTCTATTGTACAATTTAAGAATTTATATATGGAAATATACATGTTGGTTTGGGCATAAAATTTTCTGAATGGAAACATAAAGAACTATTCCAGTGGTTGTCCCTGGGAAGAGCAGCTGCTGGGAGGTGTCCAGGAGAACTTAAATTTTCATTTTTCATCCTTTGGATTGTTTGAATATGAAAACCACTTTCATGTATTATTTTAATTTTCTTAACAATGTCATCATGTGTTATCTGCATGGTGGGATTATTGTCTTCTATTACTTTTGTCTCATTATACATGTCAGAATTTAAAAAATAATGAATTCCATTCATTTTTTTCTTCTAAATACCAGTAGTTTGGGTTCTGGATAATCCTACATCTTGTGTACCCTTCTGTACACAGATAGACTTGTACACAATATATATCTATGTTAAATGAGGAGGGTGATCTGTTCTATGGAACTTTTGAAGACAGTTAGTGATGGAGTTTGGATGTGTTGTCCCCTCCAAAACTCAGGTGGAAATCTGATCCCCAATGTGGCAGTGTTGGAAACTGATTGAGTCATGGGGGCAGATCCCTCATGAATGGATTAATGCTCTCACTGGGGGAGGAGGGATAAATGAGTGAGTTCTCACTCTATTAGTTCCTGTGAGACATGTTGTTTAAAAGACCCTGGCACCTCCTCTCTCTCTCTCTCTCTTGCTTCCTCTCATCATGTGATCTGCTTGTACCCGCCGGCTGCCTGCCATTCTCCACCATGAGCAGAAGCAGCCTGAGGCCCACGTCAGATGCAGCTGTCCCAGAATTGTAAGCCAAATAAACCTCTTTCCTTTATAAATTACCCAGTCTCAGGTATTTCTGTTATAGCAACACAAAACAGACTAAAACAGAAAATTGGTACTGAGGAGTGGGGTGTTGCTAAACAGATACCTGAAAATGTGGATGCAGCTTTGGACTGGGTAATGGGCAACGGGTGGAGGAGTTTGGAGGACTTAGAAGAAGAGAAAAAGACGAGGGAAAGTTTGGAATGTCTTAGAGACTTATGTGGTGGCGAGCAGAATGCTGATGGAAATGCAGACAGTAAAGGCCATGTGGATGATGAGGTCTCAGACAGAAATGAGGAACATATTGGGAATTGGACAAAACCCTTGCCACACCATAGCAAGGAACCTGGCTGCATTGTGTCCATGCCCTTGGACTTTGTGGAAGTTGGAACTTAAGAGTTGTGAACCAGAGCATTTGGCCAAAGAAATTTCTAAGCAGCGAAGCATTAAGGAAGCTGCATGCTTGCTTTTAAAAGCCTACTCTGAGTTATGGCAGCAAAATGATGATGTAAAGCCAGAATTTAAAAGGGAATCAGAATGTAAAGATTTGGAAACTTTGCAGCCTGGCCATGCAGTAAAGAAACAGAGAGCTGGAGAACAATGCAAGGGTTAAGCAGATAAACTGGTTGCTAAAGACATTATCTTGGTGGTGAGGCAGCCAGATGCTAATAGCGGAGAAAATGAGAGTAAAGTCCTGCAGGCATTTCAGAAGTCTGGAATGGTGCCCCACCCATCACAGGCCCTGAGGCCTAGAAGGACAGAGTTGTCCCAGAGGACAGACCTGGGGCGCAACTGCCCTCGGGAACCTGCTCCCTGCATCCCAGCTGCTCCGGCTAGAGCAGCCCCAAGTGTGGCTCGTGCAGCAGCCCTGAAGAGTAGAGGTCCAAAACCTCAGTAGTGTCCATGTTGTGTTAAATCTGCAGGCTGGCAGAACATGAGAGCAGTGGAGTCGTGGCAGCCTCCACCCAGATTCCAGAGGATGTATGGAAAAGCCTGGGGGTCCAGGCAGAGACCTGCCGCAGGGGTAGAGCCACCACAGAGGTTATCTACTAGAGCAATGCCGAGCAGAACACAGATAGCCCCCAAGAGGGAAATGTCTAGTACAGCCAATGCAGCGGGGCTGCCGCCAGGACCCCAGAACTTTGGGGCCACTGGTAATGTGCAGCGTAGGCCTGGAAAAGCCACAGGCACCAGCACAGCCCACTGGGCTGTGCTTGGCAGAGCTATGAGAATAAGGTTGCCTGATGCTTTGGGGGCCCAGATGCCCAGTTGTACCCAGGATGCAGGACTTGGAGTCAAAGAACATTATTTTGGAGCTTTAAGATATAATGTCTGCTCTGCTGGGTTTTGGACTTGTTTGGGGTCTGTTTTTCCTTTCTTCTGGCCTATTCCTCCCCTTTGGAATGGGAATGTGTACCCAATGTCTGTTCCACTATTGTATCTTGGCAGTAGATAAATCTGGTTTTGGTGTTACGGGTTCACAGCCAGAAGGAGTTTTGCTTTTGGTTTCAGATGAGACTTTGGACTTTGGACTTTTAAGTTGGTGCTGGAGCAAGCTAAGACTTTTGGGACTGTTGGGATAGAATGATTGTATTTTGTATGTGAGAGTGACGTGAGTTTTGGGGGGGCCAGGAGCGGAATGATGGAGTTTGGATGTATTGTCCCCTCTAAAACTCATGTGGAAATTTGATCCCCAATGTGGCAGTGTTGGAAACTGATTGAGTCATGGGGGCGGATCCCTCATGAATGGATTAATGCTCTCCCTGGGGGAGGGGGGATTAATGAGTGGGTTCTCGCTCTATTAGTTCCTGCGAGAGCTTGTTGTTTAAAAGACCCTGGCAACTCCTCTCTCTCTCTTGCTTCCTCTCTCTCTCTTGCTTCCTCTCACCATGTGATCTTCTTGTACCCGCCAGCTGCCTGCCACTTTCTACCATGAGTAGAAGCAGCCTGAGGCCCATGCCAGACACAGCTGTCCCAGAATTGTAAGCCAAATAAACCTCTTTCCTTTCTAAATTACCCAGTCTCAGGTATTTCTGTTATAGCAACAGAAAACAGACTAAAACAGTTACCAAAAATATATAATTCATTTTTAGTTTGAGAATTGTTAATCTGCTTATCTTTCACAGCAATCAGGCAGTAAAGATAGTTGATGCAAAAGTCACTCCTAGATGATAACATAAAACCATTTTCTCTGTGATAAAGTGGTATGAATCTTACTGTTCCCTATAGCAAAAAAAAAAACCACATGCAGACATTTCCAAAAGGGAACTGAGTTCACTGAAGAACAATTTGAGAGGTATAGAATTCTGTGTTTGAATGTTTTCACTGCTAATTTTTAAATTCTTTTATTAAAAATAAAAGAAAGTCTTCACAGATCTCATGTCCTAAAGCTAAAGAAAACATGTCCCCTTGATTTGTACTGATGGCTTCATCAGCAATACAGCAATAAAGATCTTTCACATACATTAATTTATTTAAAATTTCAGAACAACCCTTTGAAGTCTATGTTATTTTTATGCCCCTTTTATGAATGACAACCTGGGGCTTGCAGGAAGTAAGTCATTAAGGGAAAGTTTTAGCACCAATGACCATACTCAACAAACATACAGCCAGCAGTAATATTTACTGAATGAAAGACTTCCTAATATACTGATGGTAAATTCAAGGGTAGAGAAGGCAAAGAACATATAACAAGCATCAATTATGTGTTATTAACATACTAAACAATTTACATGTGATAAATCACTTAATCACCACAACATCCTAGGAGGTGGACACCATTATGCTGACGTGACAAATGGGGAAATAGAGGCCCACCATGGCTGCATAAGTAGTTTGTGCTTTCACAGCTTTGGTTGGGCTGTAGTGGCATCCTCAAGAACCCCAGACAGCTCAGATCACTGCTCCCTGCACCTTGTCCTCAGCCCCAGGGGCACACATACCAGGGAACCATTGTGCTGGCTATCCAGCAAGCCTTCCACCTGATCTTTATCCTATACAGCAGTCCAGAGCACACACAGAAGTACACTGGCATCCTGAAGAAGGAGGCCTTTCCTGTTCCCAGTTCCAGAAGCACCCACAGTGGTGGCACCTTATCTCTCTGCATGCCTGCCCATCAGCTTTGGCTTGACTGCACCCCTGGAGGTTTGCTTTCCATGGCAGACACCATGTGCTTTGGAACTCACACCCACAGTAGTGCCAGTTTTCCTCCATGCACACACTCCCCCTACATATCTGCCTTCAATCTTGGCTCACTTGCATCCCACTGGCTTATTTCTGTTTGCCTGGTGACTGTGAACTGTGCAACCCAGTGATATCCTCCATCATCCATCACTTTCTTCAGTGAGGTTTGAACTACCTTTCCAAGTGGAAGGGTCTCTCCATGTGAGCTGGGTCTCTCCAAATGGGCTGGCCAGACAGACACTTGACTCTGACATGATCCAATGTCCTAAAGCAGAGACTTCCACAAAAAAACCAACACAAATCTTTAGCTGAGCAGTTTTCAAATAGGCAATCAACAGATGGATTTGCTAAAATGCTGAAAGAATTTCTACTGATAATCTAGGAAGCAAATAAGTTACTTTTCCAAAGTTTTGGAAGCAATTCAGGAGAGATAACAACACTGAAAAATTGTGATCAAGCTCTTCTAGAGATGTGTTTTGATCAGGAACCCTTTTGGTGCCCTCATATTTGCAATTCCTTGTATTTACTTGTATGTAGCAAATTTGAACTTAGTGCTTTACAGTTTACTTGGTGTTATCACTTGGGTTTTCTAGCCTGAGACTTGAAAACTAGCGTGAAGTAGATAGGAAAGTATTTTATTCCTCGGATGGGACAGGAAACTAAGCTAAAGAGAAATTATAGGATTGGCCTCAAAAGACGCACTGGAAATGGTATCCATGTCTTCACATTTCTACCTCTGAGCTCTCCCCACTACACCACACTGCCGCCTCCTGGGCATCAGTGTACTTTTGGTTTTGTTCTTCCTTTGTGGGAAACAAACTTTGAATGCCAGAATTAAGTCATCCCATAGAAGAGGATTTGCTGTTGTAGAGGAAAACATACTACGCAACATCAGAAAATATGAAAAAACCACTATGGATTATAGAAATGTTTCCCCTTTTTATTTGCTTATTATTTATACTCAGAAGCTGTGACTGCTGGAGTGAGCTACTTTCTGTGTGGTTTTCTGTCTTGCTAATTTTGCATTCAGCTACCTTTTTCTTTTTTGTTGCATACAATCAGTCAGTACTGCACACTCAGAATTATTTTGCTATCCTGCCGTGAAAGCTCACCCCTTTAAAAAAAATAGACATTACTATTTAGAGATTCTAAAAGAGTTTGTGTAGTATATATATATATATAAATCATCTAGGCATTCATCAGGAATTAATTGTTTCCAAATACCAAGAATACTCTATAAACAATTGATGAAAAATTAAAAAGTATCTTAGCAGAGCTGAATTATCAAGAGTGGAATCTTACTGTGTGAACTCGTCTGTCACAAAAGCATTAGTGAGCAATTTACTTCCTTATAGGACCTGAATGAAAGAGAATCTGAAACATTGACCTTTTTTTGTATGTATAAAAACAGGAATTTTTACAAATAAGTCCTGAAAGGAATCAAATAATTTTCTTGCTTTTCCCACTGAGAAACTTGATACATTGTAAAGAAAAACAAAACAAAAATCCCCCCAAACTTATCAATGTCTTCTCTTGAAAGTGGAGACAAGACTACAAGCCTTGGTTTCTAAACCTACTTCATTATTTTAACTGTCTTTTATTAGCCTATTGGCTATCTAAGTTTCCAGAGTTGCTTTCTTTTAAAATTGATTTTTGTAGACTTACCCTTAAGTTTCACAATTTACCTGTAGTCATTGTTTCAAACACTTTCAGTAAGCTGTTCTCAACATGACACCATATCAGAATATCAGAAGCACCTCGGAAGCATGTCTTTTTCTCTTCCTGAGTATGTTTTGAACCCACCCCCGAAGGCCATTTCTGAAGTCAGTCCATATAATGATCCTTGGAACAGATTCATTGAAGCAGTGGGAAGATCATTCTCTCCTAAGCCTTTTTGGCAGCATTATCATCAAGATAGCAAAGAATTTCACTATCTACGAACAAGAGTCACAAATCACCCAAGCTTAGCAAAACACAGAATATAAAATAGGGCAATAAAATATGGGAAGCAAATTACATTTTTAATATTCTTTCCATGTTAATAATCTCTAAACTTTTACTGACAATAGTTGCAAGGAGTTTAAAAATGCATTACTTCTGTACAGTCATGCTCCCAATGGTTTGTTATAATAAGATTTTAATCTTACAGAGTTGTTCCAACTCATTCCTCCAAGATATCATTACTTTGCAGAAAAACTAAAAGACGGGCAGGTGCTTATCTGACATACTCTAGGGTGTTCATCATTAGCTCTGAATACCTGTACCTGAAGAATTGAGCACTATCAATCACTGTACTTAAAAATTAACTGGGTAAAGAAAATAATAAGCATAAATAACTTAGAGACAGCTTAGGTGTTTCCCAGAAGAAAGGCTTGGAACTGGCTGTGATCCAGGGGAAATGTTAAGGAGTCAGTTTCTGGATATATAAGAAGACTGAATAAGAAATGGAAAGAACTTGTGCCCCATGTGAGACATCCCTGACTTTGTTCATGGTGTCTTGTGTTTCCAAGCCTTGAAATCATAAATATCTGAAAGGTGTTGCCCTCTCTAAGGGCTTTCTCTATCCTCCCACATGGGACTGAGTTCTTTCTTGATGTATTATTCTTAGGTAACATCTCCATTTACTACCATTGTTGTCCTCAGCTATAGCTGATAAGATCAGCGGAAGAAAATGGATCTAAAAGACCTCAGCCATAGACTTGCCCAAACCTCTGACCTGGAATGAAAGTATGGGCCAGGCCAGTCAGATACGAGTCCCATGGGACTTTGAAATTGAACTGCAGTTCCTGGAGAGAGAGCCACGTTAGAAAATCATAAAAAACTCAAAGCCTGAGTCTAGATCAAGAAGAGAAAGACTTGTACTCTTATTTTATGCAAGGCAAAAAGGGGTAAGTATTATAACAGAAAATGGATACTCAAAAAAAGTATCCAAAACTTAGAAATAGGCAAACAGACTACTGAGTGTTCCTCAGGGCAGTATTGAACTCGGTTATTACTCAGTGAGAATGGAAGATGAGTTATAGATTTTTGTCTGGTAGTGAGGCAAATAATTTTTGTCCAGAGGAATAGATACTGCAAAACTTACAATTTATTGCCCCTGGAGGACATTAACCACATTTGTATCTTAGCGATCTATCTAATCCTGACATTCTTTTATTAAATTCTCTCTATATATCTTGCTGCTAAAATGTTCTTTGGATCTTTCTCATTAATTAAGGAATTAAATAAAATCTTTGACATGTGTTTGTTTTATATTTGTATGAAACCGTGTGTTTTAATCCTTTGAGAATTATGCTTTAAGAGTTTTAAAGGTCATCTACCCACGTGCTCAATAAAATTCACCGAGCAAAGACAAGTAAATTTTGCTGCCAGAGTTGTAGACCTCATGGGCTACTAAGCCCAGATACATCTCTTCTTGGTGCCCACGGCGAATTCCAAGTGATGCAAGAACTTTAAACTTTTCGGATTCTCTATTTTTTCCATTCTAGTTTCATCCCCCTCCCCCGCTTTCCTTCCACCCCCCCGTTTTATCATGGCTGGTATATTATTCCGTATGAGTGGCAGTTAAAATTGTGGATTTGGCTTTATCATTTGACCATTCGTTGATTGTTGGAAGGACCATGAAAACCCATTCTCTCCTGGGTGAGCAACAACAGAATCCAGTTTGTTACTGTTTTGTGTCTATTAATGAGCTCAAATCAATTAAGAATTTCATGCCCACTAGGAAGAAAACTAGTTGTTTGAGATCTAGATCAATGAGTTTTTGTACTTTTAGGTTTACTTCTGACCTCTGACTGAGTTGTAAAACAAGCTAAAAACTCTGTTTCTGTGTGCCTGTGATCAGAAAAGCCTTCATCTCTCATTGTGTGAGTGTGAATTATTTTCTTAACTCTGGAAAGTGTTAATAAAATATATTATTATGTTTAAATTACTGGAACTTTGTTCTGATAGGTTTGAAGAGACTGGTTATAAAAATAGAATATTTATTAAATTCACAAATACAAAGAAACTGAACTTCTAATTATTCTAAATGTGCTAGACTAAGAAAAAAGTCCTTACATAAGCTGCTTGCTCAGAATCATTTAAGACTGATTCTGAGAATCTTATTTAAGATTGATTAAATAAGATTAAATGAGCCTAAGTTTTTATAATTATGATGAATATTTGTATAAATTAAGCTGGTTTAATAATTTTGACTTTAAAAAATGAATAATAGCTTTTTGTTTTTTCCTTTAATATTCATTATAGAATGTGAAGTAAGAATATTTTTAAAAGAAAAATTCATATTTATTTTCTCATGAATAGACTAAAGTGAACTTCTTAACCTTCTTATATTGATTTCCTGACCAAATAAGTTAACATTACTCCTCCATACTGTTTAAGATTATGAATAATGCAAATTTGTATTCAACTGAATTGAATCATAATTCCAACAAATATTTTTATAACAGTAATTATGTTTTATAGTGTGTCAGCTTAAACATAATTTCCAAAATCCATAGGTAATTTCGATATTTGTGCTAATGTTAAATGGCGTTACTTTTTGAATAATCTTTGAATAGCTGGATAATTTATAATTATGATGGACTGCTGAAACATTGATTACTAAGCATACTTGTAAGTTTATAAACTTTTGCTTCTTATTTTACTATACAGAGTAGATGTATCTTTGGGTTATGTTATTTAACATGCTCATTTTTGCTTCTTTGATAAGGTGAGAAAGAGGTGAAAAAAGAGGTGGGTGGCTGTAAAGTATTGAACTACGAGTATTCATCAGATATGTTGGTCTGCTAAAAGGCTTGTGAACGACAGATGACTGTCAATTACCAACCTTTTTTTTTTTCTGTAAAACAGAAGTTGCTACTTTAATTAAAAGTTATAATTAATTTGTATGGTTGAGACTATTTTAGGAGAACTACAATGGGGTATTTGATTTTGTTTTTCAAAGAAAAAAGAGAGTACTTTTGTTCTAAGGTAAAGGGTCATCCCGTTCCAGAATGTAAAAGAGCATAGTGAAGGACAAAACTCGAGGGAGAAGATAAATGAAAAGAGGCTTGAAAGGGGTGAATTTATGTGCTTTGGTTTATAAAACTTTTTAAGTCTTTAAAAGACCTATGAAATGTTTTAAATTTGGCAACATTCATACCATTTTGATGGGCATGTTCACAAAGCTGATTTAAGAAAAAAAGTGAACTTATGAAACTTTTACTACCAAACATAGTAATGCAGAACTAGAATTTGTCTGTCTCTCTGATAAAGTAATAAATTGGTGTTAGAGCTTTACCTTCCACACGATCTTCTAAAATAGCAGAGATTCCATATTTCACTGGAATAAGCTCTGTTTTTGGTTGACTTTGTCATGTCCTTTTCTTTTTTTTTCTTTAAAGAAAAAAAATTTCCTCACTTATAAAAAGCTAAGTTTCTATAATGTGCTTTTATATCTATTTGAAAATATTTTATTGTCACCTTGACTAAATAAGTAACCAAGAGTTATTTCTCAGAGATCTATGATCTAATAGTAATCAAACTGCCATATTTCTTTATAATCTTTTGCTTTTTCCTCATCAAAACTGGATTCCAAATTAAGAAAAAAAAGAAAAAAATTTTTTTTCAGGATATGTTTTACACTTGAGATTACCTTTGAGATTTCACACAAAGTCCCTGGAAATTTGCAAAAGTTTGTAATTGTACCTTGTAAAAAGAGGTATGCTAAAAATAATTAGGTTTGTTTGATATGTTCCACATTTCTTAATTAGATTAACATTATTATGAAAGCTGTATGAGAAAAATAGTCAAGTCAGAAAAGATGTGCAGGTTTTTAAAAATTTTATTTATTTATTTATTTGTATTGAAACATTGATTATACATGTTTATGGGGCACAAAGTTGAATATCAATACATGTACAGAATGTTTGATGATCAAATCAGGGTAATTAGCATATTCATCATTACAAAACTTAATCATTTATTTGTGATGAGGGCATTGATCTCCTCTCTTCCAGCCATTTGATAACATGCAGTAAATTATTGTGAATTATTGATCTCAGTTTATCCTAGGTTAAATTTGCACAGGAAACATACTATTCATAGAAATATTTTACAAATTGTACACTTTATGAAAGGGCTATGGAGGTGTTTCAATGCTTTCATAATCCATATATTTTTACTTCCAGAGGAAACATTCATCAGCCTCTTAGGAAATAATAATGTATTACATATCAATAGAAAATTTCACTCTTCTCCATTCTGATATTATTGGTCACTGAATTAAAATAACCATAGCCACAGGATCTCATTCTTAAAAAGGTTTTTGCTTCCCTCTGATACTTGCTTAAAGAGCTTGTTATAAACTTTGGGCTACAATTTGCGTTTTCAACCTAAATGCACAGACTCAGAGCTCTGCCAAAAAAACACACAAAAAACCCAAAAACCTGTACCAGGTACTCTCAACTATTGGTTCTTCATAAATAAACTCTTGGTATAGGCCTCCAAGCTGCCATTGCTTAGACAATTTTCTTATTGTACTAGTGTACTGAGTCAAAATTCTCAGAATATTTTCCAGTCTGGAAGTCAACAAATTTCCAAAAGCAGACTGCTGATGCAAGATCCACATTAATATAATGAGAGAAATTTAATTGGGGTTTGTTTGGATTACTGTTGATATTACTTTAATGTTCTATTTCTTATGTGAAATATATTTCCTCTTTTACTGATAAAAAATTGAGTCTCAGGGAAGGCATATAACTTATCCAAGCACAACAGTAAGTGACAAAACAATTTTAATCCTAAATCTGTCTGACTTAAGATCTAGTACTTTCCTCCCCAATAATCTTTTAAATATGCTATTCAGCCTCTAATAAACACAATTCCTATCTTCAAGGTGCACACAAAACTAAATGGAAGAATTTTTTAAATGTGCAAAAATGTCTGCAATATCTACTTCTGGAACGGTGAAGTAAACATCTCTGAATATCCAATCCTTCATAAAATCAACAAGAATACTGGCAAAAAGTGTCAAAATCAACTTGTCAGAACTCCAGAAATTTTTTAAAATTTAATTTTATTAATATTTTTTACATTCTATGATGTTGTTGCAGAGCAGTTGGGAGGGATGGGGAGAGGGGAAGGGGAAGGAAATGTGATGGAAGAAGGAGGAAAGAGGAGGGGCAGGGTTGAGGCCTGTGGCACCCCCCACATTCCCATAGGGGAGACCAGGGGGCTTCCAGTGGTGGCTTGTTCATTGCCAGACTGGATGCAGATGTCAGGGGCATGTAGCGAAAACCCTTGTTCCTTACCATCTCAGCTCAGGAACCCGGGGCCCTTCTTGCTGTGGTTTGGTGGACGTCGCTGGGCTGGCTGTGGTTGTTGGGAGGTCATGGCTGAGGCCCGAAGCTCCCCCACTGCCCTGGCTCAGGAGAGCCTGGGGCATATCCTGCGGTGGCTCAGTGGTCACAGCTGGGCTGGCTGCTCATGTTGGGGGGCATGTCCAAGGCCTGAGGCCCCCCACTGTCTCAGCTGGGAGAGCTTAGGGTCCTTTGTGCAGTGGCTTGGTGGTCGTCACTGGGCTGACTCTGCGTGTTGGGAGGGTGTGGCCAAGGCCCTCATGCCCCACCCTCGAGATTGGTTGAGGATGTCGGGGGGCATTGCTGGGGCCCCCAGCCCTCCCCACTTTCTGGCTTGGTAGCCCAGGGGACTTCCAGTCTTTCCAGGTGTTATAGGTGTTCTTTGGTGAAATGAGACCTTTACTAGTTAATATGAAACTTTGTCTCTGGGTGTGGGTACTTTTTTTTTTTCTTTCAGTTCTGTGTTGGATTATTTACTATTCCCACCACTTAAATTCTGTGCTAGAACTAATATTTTGTTCTTTGCTTACTTCCTAAATGAAGGACCTTTCTGTGGGGGCCAATATTTGAGGTCAGTGGTTGAGCTAAATTGCTGCTTTGCTGCTGATTCCCTAGGGAAGGCTTTCTGTGCAACACAGGATTTAGTGGTTGATTTTATACGTACTTCTGGCTCTCCAGAGATCCAGTGCACCCAGGTTGTGTAGACATTCTGGTCTAGACCTGAGTGTTCTCATCAAATGGCACCCCATGCAATTCTATATTCCTGACCAGTCTCCTCTGAGTGGTCCTTCACTGATTGGGGTACAGATCTGCTGTCCTTGCTGTGCCCCAGCATTTTCCTGGTGTGTCCGTTTCCCCCACTGCCCATGCTGCAAACACTTCCCATGGGATGGGTCACTTGCTGGTCCCTTGCGATGACCCACCTGCTTCTGAGTGGCTCCTTTTTTTTTCAGTTGTTGTGGCTCCCCACTCTGATGTGGGTCCACAGGAACCCTATTAGTGGTCTTGCTGGCCAGGGGACCACCAACGCCCTCTTCTCCCCTGCTGCCTCCAAGCAACTTCATCCAAAGGGCACAGCTGTGGCTTTTGCTGACTCCTGCTCCTAGTGCTCAGTAGATCCAGCCTGGAAGTGGCTGGAGCTTGAAATGGTCAGAGTGGTTTTTTCTTTCTCTCATCGTGGCTTCTCCCACCTTCATGCATTTCATAGGTCTTTCCTTCTTTTTCTCTGAGCTCTAGAGTCCCCAGCTTGGCTGTCATTGCTTTTTTATAGTTGTAAATTGGTTGATTTGTTGGAGAGAGTGATGCTGGGGACCATCTATTCTGCCATTTTGACTGGAAGTCAGAACTCCAGAAATTAATTAAAGGTTTGCAATAATCTGAAGAGTGTTTATTTAAAAAACAAACAAACAAACAAACAAAAACACAACCTAGCAAAAAAAAACCCCACTGAATCTCGATAGGAATTGAGTCTTTTAACTTGCCCTAATCACATTTCTCTCCCCAGCTCCAGAGTTGTCTTGAAGGTCAACAACTCTGCAACTACAGTCACTGTGAAAGCAGCAGTCTAGGGGTCACTGAAGGGTGCAGAATGGGTTTTGAACTCCCCAAAAGTTCCATCCCCAGAGAATTGTTACTATTTGACCTGTCTGGAAGTTCACTGAAAAGCTCTATTCTTAGGGTCTGTTTCATTTAACCTTAATTACTTCCTAAAGGCCTTATCTTCAAGTATAATTATATTGGAGTTTAGAGTTTCAATGTATAAATTTTGGGAGACACAATTCAATCCATAGCACATGTGAACAACATCCAAAATAGAGCTGATATGTATATACTAATATCAGGCAAAGCAGGCTTTAAGACAAAAATTATTACAAGAAAAATCTAAGGGTATTTTATAATGATAAAAGAGTCAATCCGTCAGGGAGATATACAATTATAAACATATGTGCATCTAATAACAGAGCCTGATACTATATGAAGCAAAAAAATGACAGAACTGAAGGGAGAAATAGACAATTCAACAATAATGGAGACCCCAGTACCCCTCTTTCAGTAGTAGATAAAACAATTACGCAGAAGATTAACATGGAAATAGCAGACTTAATGCTACAAACCAACCAGATCTAACAGACATCTATAGAGCACTCCACCAAAAAGAAGAGAATGCACATTTTTACAAATGTACATAAAACATTCTCCAGCACAGAACACATGTTGGGCCATAAAACAAGCTTCAATAAATTTAAATGGATTGAAATAATACAGAATATGTTCACTGGCCATAATTATGTTTACTGTTTGTAACGGAATGAAATTAGAAATCAGTAACAGAAAGAAATTTGGGAAATATACAAATATATAGAAATGATGACACTCCTAAATAACCAACTGGTCATGGAAGAAATCACAAAGGCACACTAGAAGGTAGAGTGAGATAAAGGTATGTGGTGCTGAAGCAGTGCGTGGAGGAAAGTTTATAGCTATGAACATCTATAAAAGAGAAGAAAGACCTCAAGTCAATAACTTAACTTTTTACCTAAAGAAACTAGACAAAGAATAGCAAAATAAATCCAAATAAAGCAGAAGAAGGGAAATAATAAAGACTAGAGTGGAAATAATAGAATAAATAATAGAAAAAATAGAGAAAATCAGCAAAACTAAAAGTCAGTTCTTTGAAAAAACCCAACAAATGAGACAAACCTAGAGTGACCTAGGATAAAAAGAGAGGAAATTTAAATTACTAAAATCTGTAATGCAAAAAAGTATAACTTCTTACCTTATTGAAATACAAAAAAATATTATAAAGGAATAATTATTGACAATTTTTTTTGCCAACAAATTAGGTAACCTAGATAAAATGGACAAAATTCTAGAAAGAAAGAATTCCTAGAAAGACAAAGTCCTTGGGTTCTTAAAACTGACTACAGAAGAAATAGTAAATCAGAATAGACCTGTAATAAGTAAAAATCTTTCATTAGTAATCAAAAAACTTCCCACGAAGAAAAGTTCAGGTCCTATGGCTTTACAGATGAATTCCTTAAGATTTTAAGCAGGATTAACAGAATTCACTTATATTACTCAAAAAAAAATGTATATATATATATATATATATATATATATATATACACACACACACACACACACACACACATAGATTAGGAGAGAATGCTTCTCAAATCATTCTATGAGGTCATTATTATTCTGATACCAAAACTAGACAAAGACTTCAGTAGGCAAAAAATACAAACAAATAACTATAGCATCTCTTGTGAATATAGATGCAAAAATCCTCAACAAACTACTAGCAAACTGAATTCATCAACATATAAAAAAGATTGTACACAATTACCAATTGGGATTTACTCCAGGAATGCAAGGTTGATTTAACATACAATAATCAATCAATGTAACACAACATATTAATATAATGAAGGACAAAAACCACATGATCATCTCAATAGGCACAGAAAAAGTATTTCACAAAAACTGATACTCTTTCATGATAAAAACACTCAATAAACTAGGAATAGGAAGAAGCTCCTCAACTTCATAAAGGTCATCTATGAAAACCCACAGCTAAGTTCATATTTAATGGTGAAAACCTGTATCCTTTCCATTTGCTATTTCAAAGAATTAGAAGACATCCAAATTTGAAAGAAAGAGTAGCGCTATCTCTATTTCTATTTGCAAATGACATGATCTTGTATATAGAAAATCCTAAGTAATCTGCTAGAGAACTATTAGAGATAATAAATGAGTTTGGTAAGGCTGAAGCACACAGATTAATGTGAGGAAATCACTTGTATTTCTATACAGTTGCAATGAATGATCCAAAAATGAAATTAAGTAAAGAATTCAATCTAAAATAGCACTAAAGATAATAAAATTCTTAGGAATAAATCTTACAAAAGAAGTGCAAGGGTTGTACACTGAAAACTACAAAACATTGTTGAAACAAATTAAAGAAGACCTAAATAAATGGAAAGACATCCCACATTGGTGCTTTGGAAAACTTATTATTGTTAAGATAGCAATACTCCCCAAATTGATCAACAGATTTAATGCAATGCCTAGCAAATTCCTGGCTGTATTTATTTATTTTTTTTGCTGAAATTCACAAGCTGATCCTTAAATTCATGAAAATGCAAGGGACACAGAATGGACAAAAATAATCTTGAAAAAGAATAAAGTTAAATGACTCATGCTGCTCAGTTTCAAAGCTGATTACAAACCCACAGTAATCAAGAGAGTGTGGTACTGATGTAAGTGTAGAAATATAAATCAATGGAATAGATATGAGAGTCCAGAATTAGCTCCTTACTTTTATGGTAAATTTATTTTTGACAGGGGCAACAAAACAATTTGATGAAGAAAGAATAGTTCCTTTAATACCTGGTGATGGGATGACTGGATATCCACATGGATAAGAATGAAGTTGAACAGCTACCTCACACCATACACAAAAATTAACTCAAAATGGATCAGCAACCTAAACATACAGCTAAAACTATAAAACTGCTAGAAGAAAACAGGAGAGTAAATCTTGTGTCTTTGGATTAAGCAATGACATCAAAAGCACAAACAAACAAAAAAATAGGTAAATTGGATTTCATCAAAATTAAAAGATTTTGTGCTTCAAAGGACATCATAAAGAGAGTGATAAGACAACTCACAGAAAGAGAAAAATATTTCCAAGTTATATATCTGATAAGGAACTTGAGTACAGAATATATAAAAATTCTTACAACTCAACAAGAAGAAGACAACTCAGTTAAATATTGGCAAAGGATTCAAATACATATTTTTCCAAAGGATATAAACAATTGGCCAATAGGCCCCCCAAAAGATGTTCAGCATAATTAGTCTTTAGAGAAATGCAAATTAAAACCACAAAGAGAAACCATTTTAGACATTATAGGAAGTTATAATAAAAATGAGAAATGCTAACAAATATTTGTGAGGATGTGGAGAAACTGGAATCCTAATACATTGCTGTATAAATCCTCAAGCACTGCTGGTAGCAGTTCAAAATGGTGCTTCTACTGTAGAAAACAGTTTAGCTTCCGGTCAAGATGGTGAAGTAGTTGGTTCCTAGTGTTACTCTCTCCCATAAATTGACCAACTTGTAACTATTAAAAAGCAAAAACAGGAGGCCTGAGACCTGCACTGGAATAGGCAGGAGCCATGCACCGCAGGACCCCAGTCCAGGCCAGTGTCCACTGCCCAGAGAGGCCTGAGAGCCATGGGCCCACACTCCCTGAGTCAGCCATGCCAGAAAAGGCAGGCGCCATGGGACCTCCAGCCTAGGTTAGTCCCCGTTGCTTAGTGAGGCCAGAGAGATGCTGGGCCCACATGCCCTGAGTCAGTTGTATCAGAAAAGGCAGGTGCTGTGAGATTCCCAGCCCAGGCCAGTGTCCACTGCCCAGAGAGGCCTGAGAGCTACTGGGCCCACACACCCCAAGTCATTCAAGCTGGAAAAGACAGGTGCCATGGGACCTCCAGCCCAGTCCAGTCCCCCCTGCACAGACAGGACTGAGAGCTGCCGGGTTCACATGCACGGAGTCAGCAGCACCAGAAGAAGCAGCTGATGTGGGACCTCGAGCCCAGTCCAGTCCCCACCATGCAGAGAGGCCCGAGAGCTGCTGGGCCCACATGCCCAGAGTCAGCTGTGCTAGAACAGGCAGGCACTGTGGAACTCCCCAGCCCAGGTCAGTCCCTGCTGCCCAGAGAGTCCTGAGAGCTGCTGGGCCCACATGCCCAGAGTCAGCTGTGCTAGAATAGGCAGGCACTGCAGGAGCCCCAGCCCAGGTCAGTCCCTGCTGCCCAGAGAGGCCTGAGAGCTACCAGACCCATATGACCTGAGTCAGCTGTGGGACCATGGAACCCCAGCCTAGGCTAGTTCACACTGCCCAGAATTGGCAGTCCCTTCAGGATCCAAGCCAGACAGGGTGAAATGAGTGGACTGTGATACCCTCTGCCACAATGCCTAAACACCAAAGAAAAGATACCAGAAATATGAAAAATCAAGAAAGTACATCACCAACAAAGGAAAATAATAACTCTTAAGCTCTAGATCCTATAGGATAGGAAGTCTTTGAAGTGACTGACAAGGAATTTAGAGCAACAATTCTAAGGAAGTTAAATAAGATACAACAAAACTCAGTTAGACAACACAATGAAATGAGAAAAAGTATACAGGAGTTGAAAGAAGAAATGTACAAAGAAATCAATGCCTTGAAAAAGAATGTAGTAGAGCTTGTGGAACTGAAGGATTCATTGAATGAAATAAAAAACCAAAACAAAACAACAATGACAACAACAGAAAACAGGAGAGAGTCTAACCAGCAGGCTAGAACAAGCAGAGGAGAGAATTTCTGACCTTGAAGACAGGCTGTTTGAATTAACATAGGCAGACCAGAAAAAAGAAAAAGGAATTTTAAAAAATTGAAGAATATCTAAGAGAGATAACAGACAAGCTTAAGCACTCGAATATCCAAATCATTGGTATTCCAGAAGGGGAGGAAAAAGGAAATGGCATTGAAAACATATGCAATGAAATAATAGCAGAAAACTTCCCAAATATAGGGAAAGTCACAGATATTCAGATTCAGGAGGCCCAAAGATCCCCAAACATATTCAACCCAAAAAGTTTCTCTCCAAGACATGTTATAGTCAAACTGGCAAAACTCAAAGACAAAGAGATAATCTTAAAAGCTGCAAGGGAGAAGTGGAAAGTTGCCTATAAGGGAGCCCCAATCAGAATAACATCAGACTTTTAATCAGAAACCCTAAAAGCCAGAAGAGAATGGGATGACATATTCAAAACACTAAATCACACTAATTGCCAGCTGAGAATACTTTACATAGCAAGAAAAACCTTCATTTCAGAAATAGTATATTTCTCAAACAAACAAAAACTGTGGGAATTCACTACTACATGACCAGCCTTACAAGAAATTCTCAAGGAAGTACTGGGTTTGATCTGAAACACAACCATCACTGCCATGAATATTCAAGAAAGAACAAAATCTACCAGCAAAACAAAAAGGCTAACAATAAAGAAAAAAATAGTTTATCTACCACCCCAAGAAACCTACAAATACAGAAGACAAACAGAAAATTAGAAAGAAAGAAACAAAAGGTACTTAAGACATTTAAATAAAAATCAATAAACTGCTAGGATTAAATCAACACCTTTCAATAATAACTCTAAATTTAAAGGAATTAAATTCCCCACTCAAAAGACACAGACTGGCTGACTGAATGAAAAAGATGGACCCAACAATATGCTGCCTTCAAGAGACTCACCAAACCTGTAAAGACACACATAAACTAATAGTGAAAGGATGGAAAAACATATATCATGCAAATAGAAATGAAAAATGAGCTGGAGTAGCTATTCTTATATCAGATAAAATAGACTCTAAAGCAAAAACCATAAAAAGAGATAAAGAAGGCCACTATATAATGATAAAAGGATCTATCCATCAAGAAGACATGACAGTCATAAATATATACAAACCCAATGTCAGAGCAGCCAGATTTATAAAGCAAACACTATTAGATATGGAGAATGAGATTGACTCTAACACCACAATAGTAGGGGACCTGAACACCTCACTCTCAACATTGGACAGATCATCTAGGCAAATATCAATAGAGAAACACAAGATCTAAACAGCACTTTAGACTAATTGGACTTGGCAGATATCTACAGAACATTTCATCCAACAACCTCAGAATATTCATTCTTCTCATCAGCACATGGTACATTCTCCAGGATAAACCACGTGTTAGGTCACAAAGCAAGTCTCAACAAATTTTTAAAAATTGGAACTATTCCATGTACTTTTTCCAATCACAATGGATTAAAATTAGAAATCAATAATAAATGAAACTCTGGAAACTATACAAATACAACGAAATTAAACAAAATTCTACTTTATGACATATGGGTCCAAGAAGAAATTAAGCAGGAAATAAAAAAATTTCTTAAAGCTAATGAAAATAATGATGCATCATACCAAAACCTGTGGGATACTGCTAAAGCAGTACTAAGGGGGAAATTTATTGCATTAAATACTTACTTCAGAAGAATGGAAAGATGGCAAATAAACAACTGAACACTTCACCTGAAAGATCTAGAAAAACAAGTATAATCCAAACCCAAAGCTAGTAGACAGAAAGAAATAATTAAGATCAGAGCAGAACTAAATGAAATAGAAACGCACAAAACAATACAAAAGATTAATGAAACAAAAAGTTGTTTTTTTGAAAAGATAAATAAAATTGACAAACCTTTAGCAAGGCTAACTAAGAAGAGAGAAGACCCAAATAACAAAAATTAGAAATGAAAAAGGTGATATTACAACCAACACCTCAGAAATACAAAGAATCAATATAGACTACTATAAACAACCATGCCAACAAATTTGAAAATCTGGAGGAAATGGATAAATTTCTGGACACATACAAACTAACAAAACTGAGGCAAGAAGACAGAGAAAATCTGAACAGACCAATAAAAATAAAAGAGATTGAAGCTATTATCAGAAGGTTCCCAACAAAGAAAAGCCCAGGACCGGACAGATTTACTGCAGAGTTCTACTAAATCTTCAAAGAGGAACTGATACCAATTCTCTACAAACTATTCCAAAAGATTGAAACAGAGGCCACTCTCCCAAACTCATTCTGTGAAGTGAACATCACCCTGATACCAAAACCAGACAAAGATACATCAAATATAGAAAATTACAGGCCAATATCGGTAATGAATATAGATGCAAAAATCCTCAATAAAATACTAGCTAACAGAAAACAGCAACACTTACACAAAATTATACACAATGATCAAGTGGGATTCATCCCAGAGATGCAAGGTTGGTTCAACATATGCAAATCAATAAATGTGATACACCACATCAATAAAAGCAAAGACAAAAACCATATGATCATCTCTATAGATGCTGAAAAAGCATTTGACAAAATTCAACATTTGTTCATGATACTCTTTACAAGTTAAGTAGAGATGGAAAGTATCTCAACACAATTAAAGCCATATATGAAAAGCCCACTGCAAGTATAATCCTGAACAGAAGAACAGGAACTTGACAAGGATGACCACTCTCACCACTCCTATTCAACATAGTGTTGGAAGTACTAGCCAGAGCAATCAGAGAAGAGAAGGAAATAAAGGGCATCCAGATTAGAAAAGATGAAGTCAAACTGTCCCTGTTTGTGGATGGTATGATCCTGTATATTGTACAGCCTAAAACCTCTACTAAAAACCTCCTAGAGTTGGTAAATGATTTCAGCAAAGTTGCAGGATACAAAATCAACATACAAAAATCAGTAGCATTTCTATACTCCAACAGTGAATATGCAGAATAAGAAATCAAGAAAGCTAGCCCATTTACAATAGCCACCAAAAAAATAAAATACTTAGGAATAAAGTTAACCAAGGATGTGAAAAATCTCTATGAAGAGAACTACAAAAAAGTGTTGAAAGAAATTAAAAAGACACAAGAAGATGGAAAGATATCCCATGCTCTTGGATTGAAAGAATTAACATTGTGAAAATGTCCATATTACCTAAAGTGATCTACAGATTCAATGCAACCCCCATCAAAATTCCAATGATATTTTTCTCAGAAATGGAAAAAACTATCCAGACATTTATATGGAATAACAAAAGACCACACATAGGCAAAGCAAACTTGAGCAAAAAAATAATAAGGCTGGAGGCATAACACTTCCTGACTTTAAACTATATTACAATGCTATAATAACCAAAACAGGATGGTACTAGCATAAAAACAGACACACGGATCAGTGGAATAGAATAGAGTCCAGAAATCAACCCACACAGCTACAGCCATCTGACCTTGACAAAGGCAGCAAATCTACACACTGGCAAAGAGACTGCCTCTTCAGCAAATGGTGTTGGGAAAACTGGATATTCATATGCAGGAGAATGAAACTAGACCCGTACCTTTCACCATATACCACAATCAACTCAAAATGGATTAAAGAATTAAATATACATCCTGAAATGATAAAACTCCTTAAAGAAAAAAAAAAGGGGAAACATACTAGGAAGTAGGGGTGGATGCAGCATTCATGAATATGACCCCAGAAGCACAGGCAAGCAAAGTAAAAAACAAACAAATGGGATTATATCAAACTAAAAAGCTTCTGCACAGCAAAAGAAACAATTAACAGAGTTAAAAGACAAACAACAGAGTGGGAAAAAAAATTTGTAAAATATAGATTTGACAAAGGATTAATATCCAGAATATACAAGGAACTCAAACAACTTAACAGCAAAAAAATAAGTACCCCAATTAAAAAATGGGCAAAGGAGCTGAACCGGCATTTCTCAAAAGAAGATATACGAATGGCCAACAGACACATGAAAAAATGCTCAATATTACTCAGCATTCAGGAAATGCAAATCAAAACCACACTGAGAAAACATCTCACCCCAGTTAGGATGGCTAATACCCAAAAGACTGAGAACGGTAAGTGCTGGAGATGTTGTGGAGAAGAAGGAACTCTCATACACTGTTGGTGGGTCTGAAAGATGTTGCCGTTTTTATGGAAAATGGTATGGAGGTTCTTCGAACAGTTACACATACATCTACCATATGACCCAGCTATTCCACTGCTGGGAATATACCCAGAGGAATGGAAATCACCATGTTGAAGGGATACCTGTGCTCCCATGTTTACTGAAGCATTATTTACAACAGCCAGGAGTTGGAACCAGCCCAAACATCCATCATCAGATGAGTGGATAAGTAAACTGTGGTATATCTACACAATGGAATACTACTCTGCTATAAAAAAGAATGAAATACTGCCATTCACAACAACATGGATGGACTTAGAGAAAATTATATTAAGTGAAACAAGTCAGGCCCAGAAAGAGAAATACCACACGTTCTCACTTATTTGTGGGAGCTAAAAGTAATTAAACACACAAACAAATAAAGTGTGTGGGGTGGGGGAGAAGACAGAACAATCACAACAATTCCTTGAACTTGTTAAGACAAGTGAACAGATATGATGGGAGTGGGGAGGGGAGAGAGGTAAGAGGGAAGAGGAATGGAGAAAGGGTCATGAAAATCAGCTACAATGTATATTGAGAAGTTAAAATAAAACAAAAAAATTTAAAAAAAGAAGTGATGAGAAAAAAAAAAAAAAGAATACAGTTTAGCAGTTCCAAAAAGGGTTAAACATAAAGTTAACATATGACTCAGCAATTCTGCTCCCAAGGTGATACCTGAGAAAATCAAAAACATATTTCCACACAAAATCTTGTATGTGAATATTTGAAGCAGCATTCTTTATAATAACCAAAAAATAGAAAGAATCCATCCACTGATGAATGGATAAATAAAAGTGGTATATCCATACAATCTAATATTATTAGATCATAAGAAAAGGAAGTTCTTAATACATGCTACAATGTGAATGAATCTTAAGAACTTTATGCTAAGCGACAGAAGCCAGATACAAATGTCCACATGTTGCATGATTTCGGGTATATGATATGTGTGAATCAGCAAATCCACAGAGACAGAAAGTAGAATAGTAGATGATGGGGTGAGGGTCAGCTAATGAACATGGGATTTCTTTTGGGGGTAATAAAAATGTTCTGAAATTAGCACTATCTAATTGATCAATAAGCAACTTCAGGAATACACTAAAAACCACTGAATTGTACACTTTAGAAAGGTGAACTTTATGGTATTTGAATTATATCCTAATAAAGCTGGTATTTAAAAAACACCTAAAAATGTCTGTACTATGATTAGTCCAGCTGAATTTATGGAAACTTTTGTTGTTGTTTAATTGTATCCTGTTCGGCTGATTTACTTCCATATTACACCTAATCTTTATTTCGGATTGATCTTGTCAAGTTAAGTTTTCTTTCCAGAATTCAGTTTCCCTTTTTAAAAATGTCTCATCTTCAATAATTTCTTTTTTAAATTTCACAACGATTTACTATTCCTAATATGCTTTATTTCGTCAGCCATTCATTCCCTACTTGCCAGCTTGGATTCCATTGTCAGTTGTTAGAATCACTCCCTGACTTAGACCCTCAGCTTCTTCTATTGACCTGACTTGCTTTAGGACTGTTGCTTTCTCTCTTAGTTCCCTCTCTGATTTTCAGTCTCCATTGCTATGGTCTTATCTCCATGACCTTTAAATATTGATGGGCTCTAGGGCACTTCTTTACTCTTCTCAATCTAAACTCATTGCATAGGTGAACATATCTATACTTATGGCTTTATATACCAAATAAATATTGGTGAATTCCAAATTTACAGGGTAGCATTTAGTGTGATGGGTATGTGTATTAGTCTATATGGAAGATCATGGACCTAATCTTTCTAGCTGGTGGAAGTTACTCCACTACTTCTTGTCCTATATCACCAAGTATTTCTGGAAAACCTGAGCCCAGTGACCAGAAAGAGGGGACAGTTTTTGTCATATCTTAGTTCACAGCTGAACTTTGACCCCTGAATCTCTGCACCTTAAGCTGCCAAATCCTAGTTGTGTTTTCTCTAAAAAAGTTAGCAGAACCCAGATGCTTGGACAGAAGTCCCTTGGTAGGTTCTGTTTTGGACTAGGTAGAAACTAAGTCTGACCATTGATAGTTACTGGCAGGCTTGGGGCTCACCCTATTTCACAGTGTATTCTAAGCACTTAGTGTCACTCATGGCATATGAGGATGTTCAATATGTGTTATACATCTAATGAATGTTGATTGAATGAATGAACACAGAATGAAGTCTTCTTTAATAATAATATTCATTAAATAAGGTTTTCTCTTCTTTTTAAAGTTTAGTTTTTAATGTTAACATCATAAATGAGGAATGTTTTCTATCCTTGCTTACCTTCAGAGTTAACAAAATGATGTACACATGAGCTCTTTTAAGTTAAATATGCTACACTCAAATTCATATTTTTCACACCACCTTGTCTTTGCAGGATTAATAGTGCTTGTGGCCACACTAGAAGTTACTATATTTTGTAAACATGTGTTGCTATGTATTCTCTGAAAATGGAAAGAAAATGCAAGTTTTCAGTTAATATTAGACCCCTGGTTAATAAATCATGCTCAGAATTCTCCAAATTTTTAGATAATGACTTACTAATATGTAGAAGACAGAGTGATTTGATTGATTTTATTGTGACCAAGGAAATTGATTGTTTACTAGTCAGGAAATAAGTGGATGACTCAAATTCATGTCAAGACCTTTACATGCATTTTCTCATTTAACTTTCTAACAGTTCTCTCAATACATATTATTCTACAAATTACACATGACCACATATTCCAAATTTTCAAGGCTATACAAAATCCTGGCAACTTCTACTGACAGGAGACTACTGTATATCCCGGTATAAAGAAGACGGTCAACTTTAGTAACACTGCTATTGTTATTTTGGATTTTCTTGGAGGTGAAATTAGTGAAAATATTATGTGTCATGATCTATGGTAGTACTTTAGGAAATCAGGAGGAACTGAAGTTTATTTAAGAGGTATATGGGGAAACATGAAGTTTTGAATTGCCTTGAAGTCATGTTTTCACTTTAAAATAGGTCACTATGTGTTTATGCTTGCTCTCCCAAAGGATGGGTCATAGAGATGAAACCAGAGCAAGTCTGCAGTTTCCCAGACCACACATAACCTTATTGTTCCAGTAATGACAATGGCCCTTACTTTGAGTTTTTGCCAGTGGCTCTTTATGACATGAGCTGTATATTCTTTTAAGGTTTGCAATATCAGAGGATGACTCTCTGTTCCCACTTAAGCGATAAAGTTTGAGAACAGCAGAATTGAATTTGTAGACGCTACAAGTTCATTAACTGGCTAGGCTTAACTTCATACTTTGAAGTCAGTCCATGTTGACCTAAAGTCTAATATAAAAGAGCTTTTAGACAGGGCTATAGATAAATATATAATTTCTTTAGAAGTTGTCATTCTTTTTGACACTTGAATATATGGCTAGTTAATAAAAAAGGAAGATTATGTACCTGAAATAACCACGTGAATCATGCATACTAACATGATTACACTCTGCATTTAAAAATTAGTTTGACCTTTTCATACAAAGAGATCACTTGTAGTACTGTTATTGTCCTGTGGCACATCCCATTTTTTTCTCCCAACATTAAAGAGAGCATGGCTGGTAAAAAAACATAATTCACATTATATCAAATGACTTTTACATTTGTTTTATTTAATATTTAAATGCATAATAATTACCATCTTTTCAAATCAAATAATATAAAAATTCACTGAAAAGCTTGTCACCCATGTCCACAGTACCATCCGTCTTCCAGAGGTAACCACTTTTGTGTGTTGAGTATCCTTTCAGAAATTGTAAAATGCGTATTCAGTTAAGACAACTACATATTCTTACTTTTATCCCTTTGCTACCCAAAGGTAGCCTACTGCTTTTTTAACTTAATATATCTTGGAAAACTTTCCATATCGGTACACAGAAGGCTTCCTTTTATTCTTTATAGCTGCATAGTAGTATTCCATTGTATAGCTGTATCTTTGTTAAAAAACACTTGGGCTGTTTCCAGTTTTTTGTCATCCCTAACAGTGTTGCAACAAATAAGCTTTTATATATAATATTTCATATGTGGGTTAACTTTAGTAACTACCAGTATATTCAGTTTAATACTCAGCATATTTAGTAATTGGAATATATTTAAAAATGAGATTCCTGGGTCAGAGTGTGCAAGCATTTTTAATATCTGTATGGATAAATTGCTTGCCAAAAAAGTTTATTCCATTTATATTCCCCCCAGCAATGGATGAGAAGTTCTACCCAATTTGTCCTTTGTCTTTGACTTTGCTTATGGTGTTTGTTTAATGTCTCTTTTTTTATTTTCTTTTTATTTTTGGCATACAGAAGCTTTCTTTTCAGTTTACTTTCTATGGCTTTCAGATTTAAGGTTTTTGCCCATGTTTTCTTCCAAAACTTTTCTGGTCTATTTCTGTATATAACATTTAGAATTAGTTTGTCTGGATCTAAATATCTTGTTCTGGGAGAATTACTTTAAATTTGTAAATTAATTTAGAATTATTGCCTTTATTGTGCTGAATCTACCTTTTTAAGAACATGGCATGTCTTTCCATGTATTCATGCTTTCTTTTTTACTCTTCAGTAGTCTACCAAAGTTTTCTGTATATAGGTCTTATATGTTTCCTGCTTAGTTTATTCTTAGATGTTAGACATTTCAGCTTATTTGTTGCTACTGTGAGATATTTTATTCTTTATATTGTCTAACTGGTTGTTGTTTGTATATTTAGAAGCTGTGTTTTCTGTATATTGATATAATACTTATTGTTTGTAATAGTTTTCAACTGACTTGCTTGGGGTTTCCAGATACTGTCCATAATTTCTACAAATAGTGATGGTTTTATCTCTGTATTAGTCAGCATCTGCAGGGAGCAGGGGGGAGGGAGGTAGAGAGGGAGAGGAGAGAGAGAGAGATTTATTACTTATTATGAGGAATTGGCTCACATAATCATGGAAACTGAGAAGATCCAAGATCTGCCATCTGCAAACTTGAGGCCTAGGAAAGCTGGTGGTGTATTTCCATTCTGACTGAGTAAGAAAGCCTGAGAACCAGGAGAACTGATGATATGAGTTCTAGTCCAAGTTTGAAGGCCTGAGAACCAGAAGGCCAGTGGTGTTAAGTCCTAGTCTGAGGGCAGAAGATGAATGTTCTAGCTCAAGCAGTCAAGAAGAGAGAATTCTTCCTTCTTTAGCCTTTGTTTTCTATTCAGGCCCTCAATGAATTGGATAATTCCCACCCACATTGGGGTGGGCAATCTACTTTACTCAGTCCATTGATTCAGATGCTGATCTCATCTAGAAACACCCTGACAGACATAGTCAGAAATGATGCTTAACCAGATATCTGGGCATCCTGTGGCTTAGTCAGGTAGATATATAAAATTAACCATCATAAACCTCCTCAATTCCAATGTGTAGACCTTTGATTTCTTTCTCTTCTCTACACTGTCTTATAAACCCAGTATAATGTTAAAAAATAGTTGTAATACTTGCATGATGATACCTTCCCTTATTTTAGTGGAAATGCTTTTAACGTTTTACCTTTAAACATAGCTTTTGGGCTGAGATAGATGTATTTATTTTGTTATGGAAGTATTCACATATGTCTAGATAACCGAGTGTTTTGTTTTGCTTTTTTCTTTAAATCAAGAATGGCTGTTGAATTTTTCAAGTGCTTTTTTAATGTCTCTAGAAATAATCCTATGATTTTTGTTCCTTATGTCTTTCCCTATGACTATTTACCTAAATAAATCTACTAATATTGAATTATTCTTGCATTCTTGGACTCTGGATTTATAAGAAAGATTGGTCTCTAAATTTCCTTTATGTGCAGATCTTATTAGATTTTAGTATTGATGCTGCATGCTTTATATAATTTAATTGAAAGTATTCTTTCTTTTTTTACACTTTTTAATAGTTTAGATTTGTAAGACTTTTTCACTCTTTGATGGTTTGGTACAATTCCCCTGGGAAAACCATATAGGCTTGGTAATTTGCTAGAGGGGTGTTGGAGAATTGACAATTTCCTCAATTTTTTCTATGTCCTCTAGGGTCAGTTTTGGTTAATTATATTTCCCGCTAAAAGTATCTATTTAATCCAGGTTTTCAAGTGTATTTTCCTATAGTAGAGCATGCATTCTCAATGGGGGCAATATATCTTTGATATTACAATGGTTAATTTCTGTCAGTAAGGAGAAATTAAATTAAAATTTTCTCTTGGGGGATAAAAAAATGAAAAAATAGTTGAGAAATATTGTAATAGATTAAAGTACTTTTATGACTTTATTAATCATATACTTAATCTTGATTAGTTTAGCAATTGTTTTAGATATGTTATTTTTATATTTTCAAAAATCAGCTTTTGGAATTACATATTAGTTCTAATCACCTTCCTCTTTTAACTCTATTGATTCTTCTAAATTGTTTAATTTCTTCTATTTTTCTTCTATTTATTTAATAGCTGTTTTTCTAAATTTAGAGTTCATGTTTAGTTCATTAATTAAGCTAAAGTGTTCCTCTTGGTTCTGTTCCTCTGGAGAACCCTGACTAATACAGACCCATCATAGTGATCAGCTGGACCCAGTGATAGCTCTGACTTTTCTAGCTCTACATTGAATAGTCTTTGAGTGTACCATTTAAGCTTAGCTACTACTAGTAGAATAAATATAAATATTCTTGCAGTGAATTGTAGTCAAGTGTTTGTTAACGAAAGCACAAATCAAGTCATCTGGGAAAGTGCTTATTAAATAATTATTTTAAAATAATGATATTATTAATTCATTAGTTTCTCAAATATTTATTGTTCACCTACTATAGATAAAGTATTCTACTAGGTGCTCAAGATACAAAGATAAACAAAAGAGATATTTTCCTTGCTCTCATGGAACTCACAGTTTTGAGAACATAGATATTAATTAAGCAGCCACAGGAAAAAATTATTTAATTACATTTATTATAAGTGTTACAAAGTTAAAATCAAGTGAACAACGTAAGAGTATAGCTCAGAGACCAAAAGTAGTCTGAGGGGTCAGCTCAAACGAGATCCCCACATAGGATGAATAATCTTTGGTTGCTAATGTTTTAAAACTTTATGTTTGATGAATGACTTGGTTAGATAAAAATCCTTAGATCACACTTTCTTTCCTTGAGAATGTCATAAGTTTCTTCCATTTACATTAGGCTTTGAATGTTGCTTTGGAGAGGACTGAGGGTAGGTTGATTTATTTTTTCCTTATAAGACTTGATCCTTTTACTTTTCTGCTACAAGGATTCTTTCTTTATATTTAAAATTCAGTAATTTATTAGCATATATCTTGGCTCAGCCATTATGAGTCAATTTTCTCTAGTACATGGTGTTTACTTTCAACATGTAGATTCATGTCTTTTTTTCAATTTCAAGAAAGTTCTTCTATAATTTTATATTAAGGTATCTGCTCTGTTCCACTGATAAGGTTTTCTTCTTTAGAGACTTCAGTTATATGTACGTTGGCTCTGCGCTGTATTACTTCTATCATTATCAGCTTTACACAAATAATTGAAAAAATATTTCTCTTTATTTTCATTTAATTTTGACCACTCATATTTGTTTTTGCTCTCTCTTTCTTATCTACAGTGCTTATTCCTCCTCTGTCTTTCTTTTGACATTGTCTTCATTTCTGTGATGTTTTCTTTCTTTCTTCTTCTTCCTACCTTATTTATATGAACACATTTCATCCTCCTTATCTCTTTCCTTAGTTTCTTCATTTGTGCTTTGTGGTCTTCACTAATAGATTATATTGCTTCATTAAAGTAAATATGCTTTATTTAGAGAGGCAGTATAGCTTAATAAATAAGAGCACAGACTATGGGGCAAGATTGACTGAGTTAAAGTACTGGTTCCTCATCTAACTAGCTGTGTGATCTTGAGCAATTTACTTAACTTATGCCTTACTTTTTTAATCTATAAAATGGGAATAATAATAATACCTAACTCACAGAGTTGTGCTGAAAATCAATTGAGTTCATATTCATAAAGTGGTTAAAATACTGCCTGTCACAGTAAATACTATGCAAGTGTTGTATTAGTGCATTTCTGTTGCTTATAATAAAATACCTGAAACAGAGTGATTTGTAAGAAAGGGAAATTTATTGCTTACAGTTTCAGAGACTGGGAAGTCCAAAGTCCAGGGAGTACATCTGATGAGGATCTTCTTTGGTCTTGACTTTATAGCAACGCAGGGCTCTCATATGGCAGAAAATGGCAGAGCAGAAAGAGAGAGACTCTCACACGGTCTCATTTTAAAGCACTCAGAACCATGCTCCTGATCACCATTATTAATCCATTCACTATGAGGCATTGTCCTACAAACTAATTACATCTTCAAGGCCCCACCTTTCAGTTATCATGATAAGATTTCCCACTCTCAACAGTTACAGTGAGAATTAAGCTTCTAATACATGAACAGTGGGGGACGAAATTACATCAATCCATAGCAAGTGTTATCTATGTTTATTAGTTTTTTAATTGCATTGCAAAATTTATAGTCACAATTTCATCAGCTCTGTGGCAACACTTTCTCCCCTCTCACCTACTGGTAAGTTTTGATGCTCCTTTTCCCAGTTTTTCTTATAGTACCTTTCTATCTGTCTTACAATAGTTCCTTCTTAGTCACTACTCACTATTGAATGAATTTCAAAGTCTTTGGAGTAAGTTCCTGAAGTGGAGGCTTCAAGGTAGCTTTTATGTTTTAAAACCAAAAAGCTTTCACTTTCTGTGGCAACTTGTTATATTAATGACCCTCGACAATTGACACCTCTCTATATCCATGCTTTCATATAGCCCCTTCCCACATTGACCCTGGACTTAGCTATGTGAGTTGCTTTCACCAATGAAACATTAGCAAACATGACACATGTAGGAGCTTGACAGGGTGTGATCACTGGGCTTGAACTCTGTCTTGCTGTTGGAAACCCACCTACCTCCATGTGAAAATGCCTGAGTAGCTTCCCAGAAAGAGGCCCCAGGTGTCCAAGCTATCCCTTCTGAGGCCCAGATAACTCACCTCAGCTGAGTCCATCCCAATTTGTCCACCTCACTGAATTGTAGGCAAATAATTGGTAGCTTTTAAAACCATTATTTTCGGTGATTTATGATGCCACAATAGATTATAGATTCACTTTTACTGCTGCATCAAACACATACTGCTTCTGGTAACTATGGTGTTGCTGTATATTCACCTCCTTTGAGTCTCTGAAGTGAAATAGGTCTAGGAGACCTGTCAATAGTTTTGTGCTCCCCAGTTCTTATAAAAAAGAAATAAGGTTTCTACATTTCATAGTGATTTCATCATCTTCAAGGATTATAGTATTCCTGACCCTGAGATCTGCTGCTACGGTGTTCCCTGGAAACTCCCCGTGCCTCCTCTCCACATCCCTACCTATGTGTCTCTTTTGCCATATGGCGTCTGCTTTTGCTCCAGTTTTTGAGATATATAGCTTTGCATTTTATGGTAAACCCTTCAATTCCAGGAAACATATTTTTTTTTGCTGGCAGTTTGATATCTCTATTGCTGGTTCCCTTTGCTTCTCCCCAGGCCTTTTCCATGTGACTTCTGCCCAATTTCAGCTGCTTTTGGCAACCTTTACAAGTACTTTGGAGTTTGTGGGTAAAATCTGTATAAGTTTGCTAAAAATAACATTTAGAATTTTTCCCCATTGTTTTTGTTAGTTTACGTAATTTCTAAGAAGAGACAGGAAAGATGTTTAAATAATTGACGTCATTTTCATACTGGAGTCCATTTAACTCTTTTTGCAATAAAAACACTTTGGACTTTTTCTGAAAATAATGTAATAACCTGGGAACCTTAGTAATCATTAATTCCTTTCAAAGTTCTAATATTCAGAGAGGGGGAGCATACCACTCAAGCTAGCTCTTTTTTCCCTAGATTGAATCACAATTTAGGTTCCCATCCATACTCTCTTTGGCCAATGGTTGTCCTGTGTGAGTATTTAGTAAGTCTAACTAATTAATCCTCAGTGTAGTTCATAAGAAGAGATTACATTGTCATAATTTTACAGAAGGAAACTGTCAAAACAATGACCACATCACAGAATTTGTTGGCTTCCTTCCAGATGCTCATTGCTTCACTATTACTAATTTTGCCTTTGTGCTCAATTTCAAGGTAATGGATAAGGTGGATGGTATAGAATGTAAACAACAGGTCCAAGAAGGCAGAATAACCACTGGACACTTGGCAAAAACTCAGCTGTGGAAAACTGGGTGTTTTACACTCCAACAGCTAGTGTTTGAAATATTTCCTCCAAAACCATGAATGGGAAAGCCCACTATATCCCTGCATTGATCAGCTCTCAGGTATGCCTTTCATTGTGTGGGTATGCAAAGTTAGTTTCAGCTAGGGTGAGTAAAAGGTTATTAGGTAACTGCCATTTCCTTGGCAAGCCCCTATTTATCCTTTAATACACAGTTCAGGTGAGATTTAATTCTTTGACAGATTCCCCCTCTTATGTAGAGACAATTGCTTTCACCCATGGTATTGGTATGTGCTTCTGTTGTGTAATACTCGTTCATTTTGGGCTTTCACAGTTGCTTTTCCCATTAGACAGTGAGCTCCCTGGTGCAGACTTTGTCCTAATCATCTCTGTATCTCCAGCATCTAGCATAGTATACTGTGCTCAGTGTGAAATGTGTGTGCCGTAATGTCTATTGGAATGATTTAAGAAATAGGGTAATTTTATGAATTAAAGTCTTTCTGGTCTCTAGCTAGTTTAGTAGTTCAATAAGCAAAGTTACCTCATTCCTATCTTCCTCCTCTTTTCCTTGCCAGCTTCCTTCGACTGAAAGGGCTGGACAACTGGGGAAAAGGAAGCCTGTTCTTACTGACAGCCCTCTCTCTCCCTCCCTACCCACCACACACACACGCGCACACGCAGACACACACACACACACACACACACACTCTCTCTCTCTCTCTCTCTCTCTCTCTCTCTCTCTCACACACACACTCACACACCCCGGCAGGACTCCACCCGGCTGTGTTCTTATATCAGGATCAATCAGGTTCCTGAATGCCTGTTGCTCCATCACACAAATTCACAAGTTGTGAGATGCACTTCCAGGGTGTCTTGGTGGAGCACCTCTTGGGAGGTGATCTGACCCTTTGGCTCAGTAGCACTGCGTTTTTTCACTCCGGAGCTGCTTTGTGCAACAGGAGAGCGGCGGGCACCCACGCTCACATCGGCTTCTTGCAGGTAATGTGCCCCTTGCTCCCTCGCCTGCCCCCGCCCCCGGGCACTAAGTTCCCCCCTCCCAGGCCCCCCATTCCTCTTTGTGCAGCCCGTAGCTGCGGAGCTCTTGGTACTGTATTCATGGCAGATGAACAGCGAATGACTGACACGTTCCAGGGACCGCGAATGGGATGGAGCGCGGGCGGCTGGGGGAGGACGTGTAGTGGCAGACGGCCGCTGGGATTATGAATGGGGGCGGGGGGGGGACGGCAAGTGTGCGGTGCAAACCAGGATTTTCGGCATCCGGTTTTGGACAGGCACGCAGTGCTGTGCGTAATCCTTCAGCAACAGAGATGCTCTCTCGGCTGGAAGACAGGGTTATTTTGCGAAACTCCCCTGGTATCGTGCCGGTGGAGTATTGTAGGAGGTTGGCGAGGTAGGTGCTGGAGGAAAATAAGCGGGGAGGGCAATCAAGGAGAGGCCAACCCACCGGGGACGGCGTGCTTTGCTCCCTAGAACTGACAGGTGGTGGCCTCAGCAGTTACACCCTACTACACAGCATCTCGTCCGTGCAATACGGTCACATTGTTATTCCCCGCACCCGGCTGAGGAGCGCAGCGCGGCAGACCAAGTGGCACCGGCGAGCTGTCTCTTCCCCGGGCCTGGGGGGGCGGGGTAGGGAGAGCGGGTTTGGAGGGCCAGCGGAGGAAAGAGCAGCTCAGGAGCGCGTCGCCGCCGCCGGTGTCGCCCTGGCCCCGGGTTCCTCCAACCGGCCGACCGGCCCGTCCGCG
>NW_007731446.1:76231-84619 GCF_000696425.1 Galeopterus variegatus | reverse complement strand
CGAAGTGGAGAGCGTGGGGTGCCGTGGGGCTGGGCGAGGGCGAGGGGGGATTCGTTGTCGCCCCTTGTAGTAAATCCGCCAACCCGCCCCTTCCCTTTCGCCAACAACCCCCCCGCCACCCCCCCGCCACCTCCGCCCTTGGACCTCTTGTCGTCAGGTCATGGGAAGGAGAGAACCAAGGGTGGATGGAAAGAAGCAGGATTCACGGCTCGGAAACCCGGGAGTGGGTGATGGATGGGCGCGCGGTGCCCGGTGATGGACTGCGGGCGGCGGGCGCGGGAAATACCCGAGAGTGTGCGGGGCTGCGGCCCCAGGGTGGTCCTGCATGCCCAGGTGCCGAGGCACCGAGTGGGGCGCACCCAAGCCTTGGCACGGCGAAGGCTCTGCCAGGAACTTTGTGCGAAGCTCTGTCTGGTGTTTGGGCGAGGGGGCCTGCAGTGTGTTCGGGGCCTGGCTGATTCTAAGCTCCCCACTTTCCTTCTTGACTTCTCTTCTCTCCCATTTTCCTGTTTTTCTTGTTTCCTTCTTTTCACTGACCCCCTTCCATGTGCCGCACTTCAAACAAAAATCGCACCCACTGCAGCCAATAGCTTTAAAGCAAGTATAGAGAGAAGCGCACCGAGGAATAGCTTAATTATGGTGGGGTTCATTTTAAAGAGATACGTATATATCGCGTCGTGCTTGAGGTAATTGTTAAGCAAGACTTTGAGACTCTCACCTAAAATTGCATTTACGTTATGTTTACATCACATATAGATGATGCTACTAAAACAGAAATGATCAATGTATGCATTTTTCGTCTGTATCTGTATGAGACAAAACCGTTCTTTGAATCACATGCATCTTTTAAATTTTGAGGTTTCAGCTGTGGGCTATATTGTAAGAATCAAAGGCGCATTAGATTAAAAAAAAAACAAACAAAAAATAACAATAATAATAAAAGTCCAGATGCTGGTTTTTGTTAGTGGTTCGTACACCCCGCCCCTTTCCTTTTGCTAGAAGCAGGTTGTTACTCCAATAATTTTCATAAAAGCAAAAACAATTTGGGGACTTCGAAGTGTTTTTATTTACAACCTGAGGTGTAGGCAGGGGTCTGGGATTTATATGTACATGAATTGACAAGAAGGTGAATAAGGTCAATGATTTCACCTCAGGAAAAAGGAAATTCAGCTGCATCTCCCCCTCAGGTATCTCACTTATTTTCTGACATTCCAAGTGAGAAACCTCCTTAATGTCAACATGTGTCTTCAGCATAACATTGGCTTACTCATTTCTTGAAATCAATACTTGTATGACTTGGCTAGTAAGATATTTGCTTACTGTGTCTATTTTTTTATTTCTTAAACAACAGAATGACAATTTACTAGTTCACAAAAAATAAGTGAGACTGTTAAATGGAATGGGATTGTTGAGATGGCATGATTGATGTATTGAGGCTGTTTACCTACATATTTATCATCTTTCTATATTCCTTACTACAGTTCTGGGCTAAACAATTTTGCAGTGTGTCTGCTTGTATTTTTCTCAGCTGATTTGCTTTTCAGTTTATTTCTGGCTTGACATATTTTGCAAAGATGAATTATCTTAAATTTCTCTAGAGGGTACCCACTTGGACATGCTTGTTTGCTTTTGGAATGGGGTTGATTTTTCTTTGAGGAATAAGAAATCAATCATATATGGTTTTCTGGTCTTGGAGTCCTTTGCTAGTATAGAGACAGGTATTTAATATTATCGGGTACTGTGTATGTACAGGTAAGGGTTTATTTGATAAAGATACTTGACACAGAAATGATATTTTCATTTTTGTTTACAAAAGGAATGTTTGTTTATTTACTTATATATTTATTATTAAATTGCATCAGGCAGCTTTATTTTTTTCCCTCTTCCTATACACACCCTTTATTAAATTTATTTTTTCTCAATTGACACATAATAATTGTTTATATTTGTGGGGTATAAATATATTGGGGTACATGTACACAATGTGCAATGATCAAATCAGGGTAATTAACATATCCATCACCTCAAACATTTGTCATTTCTTTGTGTTGGGAACATTCACATTCCTCCCTATTAGCTATTTGAAAGTATGTAATAAATTGTCACTAGCTGTAGTCTCCCTACAGTGCTATAGAAAACTAGAAATTATTCTTCCTATCTCGCTGCAGTTTTATATCCACTCAGCACTCTTTCTCTATCCCCCCTTTCTCCTGCCCTTTCCAGTCTGTGGTAACCACTATTCTACTCTCTACTTCTATGAGATCAACATTTTTAGCTTCCACATATGAGTCAGAACATACAGTATTTCTCTTTCTGTGCCTGGCTTATTTCACTTAATTTTCTCCAAGCTCATCCATGTTGCCACAAATGGCAGGATTTCATTCTCTTTTATGGCTGAGTACTATTCCATTATGCAGATACAGCACGTTTTCCTTATCCAGTCATCTGTCAATGGACATTTAGGTTGCTTCCATATCTTGGCTATTGTAAATAGAGGTGCAATGAACATGGGAGTGCAGGTATCCCTTTGACATGATGATTTCCATTCCTTTGGGTATATACCCAGAAGTGGCATTGCTGGATGGTGTGGTAGTTCTATCTGTAGTTGTTTGAGAAACATCCATACTGTTTTCCATAATGGCTGCACTAATTTACATTTCCACTAACAGAGTAGAAGAGTTCCCTTTTCTCCACATCCTCACCAGCATTTGTTCTTCTCAGTCTTTTTGAAAATTACCAGTCTAGCTGGGGTAAAATGACATGTCAATGTGATTTTGATTTGCATTTCCCTGGTGATTAATGGTGATGAGTATTTTTTCATATACCTGTTGGCCGTTTGTATGTCTTCTATTTAGAAATGTGTATTGAGGTAATTTTCCCATTTTTAAATCAAATTATTTGTTTTTTCCTATTGAGTTGTTTGAGTTCCTTGTATATTATGGGTATTAATTCCTTGTCAGATGAATAGTTTATATATATTCTCTCCTCTTCTGCAGATTGTCTTTTCACTCTGTTGATTGTTTCCTTTGCTGTGTAGAAGCTTTTTAGTTTGATGTAATCAAATTTGTCTATTTATTTCTAGATTACTTATTCTGTTCCATTGGTCTATATGTCTGTTTTTGCGCCAGTACCATGCTGTTTTGTTAATTATAGCTTTGAAGTATATTTTGAAGTCAGGGAGTGTGATGCTTCCCACTTCGTTCTTTTTGCTCAGAATTGCTTTGGCGATTTGGGGTACTTTGTTGTTCCATATAATTTTTCTTTTTTTTTTCTGTTTTTTCAAGCTGTTTTTATCAATTATGGCTCTTCTTTATTTAAAATAATTTGAATGAGGTGTAATTTATATACAATAAAGGGCCTAGACCTTCTTTATTCATTTTGGTGAGATTTAACAATTATATACACCCATTTAAACCAAGATACAGAACATCTCCATCACCTGGAAAAATCCCTCATGTACTTTTCTGGTCAATTTCCTCATACACACACTTTTCTGCTCCCTGTGTAGCTCTGATTCTCCCTTTGCCCATTTCTGCTTCCTTCCTCATCCTTCCTCAGATGTTGATAACAAGGCAGTCCTTAAAATTGCATGCTGAACTTCATGTCAGAGTTGGCTTGCCAGTAAAACCAACCTGTGACAACACTCTTTCCACACACATTCATTTCGCTATTTTTAATCCATTTGTCTTTCAAAATCTAGTGTCACTGCGTAGTAGAGGACTTTTCCTTGTCCCTGCTCCTCTTCTATCCTTCCAAGTCTTTCCTGACTTTTACTGGATTTATAGAGTTTCTGTAGTTTCTTTTCCATCTATTGATTTGAATATTATATATCCCATTCCTATTCTTTTTAAGTCTTTAAAATTCTTATTTTGTCTTAACACATGAAATTAATCAAAATATCTACTCTTTTCTTGAATAACATAAGGACTTATAATGTTATAATTCTGATTACCATCCATATTTCATAATGATGTAGTGATATGGTTCCACCACATTTTTTACACTCCACATATCATTTTTTATAAGTTGTTTGATTAGTTTTACAGTCAATGTTTACTTAAATTTACCCACATTTTCTGTTCTCACTGTTGCTTCTTGCATTCCTCTCCTTCCTTTTGGATTAAAAATTCTTCTTATGGAAGTAGTAAGTGGTTTTTTGGTAGGCATGTGCAATGACAAAATGCCTTAATCTATTTTGTTGTTGTTGTTCAAAACTGTATGTCATCCTAACACTTGAATAATAGATTGTCTAGGAGCATAATTCGAAGTTAACAATGATATTTTTCTCATCACTTTGAGTATACAGTGTTCTAGCCTCTATTGTTGATGAGAGGTTTGTTTCTTGATTGCTTTTAAGATTATTCTTTGTCATTGGTGTTCTGCAGTTTTACTATGGTATTCTCAGGTGTGGGTTTGTCTTTATTGTTCCTTCTTGGGATTTCTTGTGTTTCTTTAACCAGATGACTTCTGTGTTTCTTGAATTATTAATAATTTGTAGCAATATCATTGTATATTGTCTACGTATTGTCTTGCCTCTATTCTCTCTGTTCTTTCCTCTGAAATTCTCATTAGGTATATGTTGGACCTTCTTGTTTTGTCTCTCATGTCTATTACCTCTGTATTACTTTTTAATTTAAAATATTTTTAAGAGGCACTTGGGTAATTATTCACCATTTCAAGCTAATTACTTCTATCTTCATTGATGCCTTATCTATTGTTTAAATTGTCCTTTGAGCTATGATTTTTTTTATTTTTAGAAGTGCTAGTTGATGCCTTTTCTTGTTTGCCTCTTTTTTTCCTGTAGGATTCCTATCCCTTTATTATAAATTCCATCCTTACTTTATCTCCTTAATCATGTACCTGTATTTGTTTTATGGTCTCTTTCAGATTGTTCTCTTACTTGAAGTTCTTCTGGGAGTTTCTTATTCCATTGGTTGGGTCTGCTGGTTCTTCCAGCACTATATCTACTACAAAGTGTATCATTTCCTTATATGATTTATTATTTGGATTATGAACTCACCTTCAGCCAGGTTTTTGTTCTTGGTTTTTCCCTGGGGTAGTCATATTTTTTCTAGTTTTTAAAAGTTTCCTTGTAGAGTGATATTGTGTTTGCTTCTGCAGCACAACCCAGGGATTTCTCTGGTATAGGAAAAGCTTTTTTTTTTTTTTTTTTGACTGGTAAGGGGATCACAACCCTCGGCATGGTGTTGTCTGCACCACGCTCAGCCAGTGAGCACACTGGCCATCCCTATATAGGATCTGAACCCGTGGCCTTGGCGCTACCAGCACCATACTCTCCCGAGTGAGCCACGGGGCCGGCCCTAGGACCAGCTTTTACATTAATTTCTTGGTTTGAGATTTCTGCATTATGCAGGTGATATAAATTCAAACTCCTCATGTGTATGTTTAGGGATTTGATTTAAAGAGCATTTTTCCCCTTCTATTTGGAGCCCAGGAAGAGACAAGCTTTCTTGCTCCTTCCCAGGCTAAGCTTCTCTTTTTATAAGCATACATGCTTCTCTCTGCTTCCTGACACCATTCTTAACCCCTGACAACCAGTATTCTGTTTCCATCTTTATAATTTTATCATTTCACAACTGTTGTATAAACGGAATCATAAATTATGTAACCTTTGGGATTGTTTCTTCCCACTCACCATAATTCCCCAGATGTTTATCCAAGTTGTTGCATGTATCAATAGTTTGTTCTTTTTTATTGCTGGGTAGTAGTCCATGGTGTGGATTTTCCATAGCTTGTTTGAACATTCACCCATTGAAGGAATTTGGGTTGTTTCCAGTTTTTGACTTTTATGATTAAAATTGCCTGTTTAGTTTTATAAGAAATTGCCAAACTGTTTTCTTTAGTGGCTGTACCATTTTACATTCTCAATAGCAATTTATGAGTGATCCAGTTTGCTTCCTCTGTTTCTTATTCCTGTTTCTCTTTTCTAGCCTTCCTGTAGGTTACTCGAACATTCTGTAGGATTCCATTTTTATTTGTTTAGGGTGTTTTTGAATGTATCTCTTTGTATAGTTTTCTTAATGGTTGCTCTAGCTATTACTATGTGAGGGCATGTGTGTGTGTGTGTGTGTGTGTGTGTGTGTGTCTGTGAGACTTATCACAGTCTACCAGTATCAACATTCTACCACTTTGAGTGAAGTAGGGAAACTTTACTTCCACTTAGGTCTCTTTACTCTCCCTCCTTTTCAAATCTGTCTTGAATATAAGACAGTGGTTTTTTTTGTTTGTTTTTCCTTGTTTTAATCATTAAATATGAGTTAGAGAACTCAAAAGGGGAAGGGATTTTCAGTTAATAGTTGTTTTCTTTCAGCACTTGAAAAATGTTATGCCACTTCCTTCAGGCTTCCTTGGTTTCCGGTGAAACCGGTGAGAAATTTGTTGTCATTTGAATTGATGCTCCCGCATAGGCAGTGTGCCATTTCTCTCTGGATGGTTTCAAGAATTTTTCTATGTCTTTAATTTTCAGAGGTTTAATTATGATGTGTCTTGGGGTGGATTTCTTTTGGTTTGTTCTACTTTGGGATATGATAAGCTTAAATTTGTAGGTTTGCCTTTCACCAAACTTGGGAGGTTTTCGGGCATTATTTCTTCACATTCTTTTTCAGCCCCACACTCTTTCTTATCTCTTTCTGTGACTCTAATGATATGAAAGTTGGATCTTTTTTTATTGTCCCACAGGATCCCGAGGCTCTGTTCATTGTTTTTTTCAGTCTGTTTTCTCTTTGCTGTTCAGATTGGATAAATTGTATTGATCTGTGTTCAAGTTCACTAAATCTCTCCTCTGTTATCTCCACTTCTGAGCTCATGCAGTGAGTGTTTTATTTTTATTACTGTATTTTTTTAGTTCTATAATTTCTATTTTGGTTCTTTTTATAGCTTACACTTCTTTGCTGAGATTTTTTTTTCATTTGTTTCTAGAGAATTCGTGTTTGTTCATTGAAGCATTTTTATAATGGATACTCTATAATCCTTATCAGATAATTCCAACATCTGATTCACTGAAATGTTGGTGTCAGTTGATTGTCTTTTGTTGTTCAAGATGTGATCATTTTGGTTATTATGTTAGGAGGCTCTGGGTTCTATTTAAATCTTGTATTTTAGCAGACAGTCACCCGTTTAGGTTTAGCACACAAGTCCTGATATTCTTATGTGGGCAGTGGTTTCAATGACAATTTAATTTCTAGGGGCTTTGTGGTGCTATTTTAGTCTGCCTGCTTTGTCTGGTTCTTCTGGGGCTCCCTCTGAACCCTGCTGGTGCCACCTGAGGGGCCTGAAGGAACTTCTCAGGCTAGGTGCTTCTAGGTGAGGGAAGGGATTTTTCGGCCTGCAGGGATAAGGAGCACTATTGAGCTTGGAATTTGTTGTGGCAGGATACCCTCTGCTAGTGCTTTGAGGCCATATGGTGTTGTTAGCTGGACCCCAGTCAGATGCAAGGAAGGAATGAACCTTCCTGGATCATCTTCTACTGCGAGGTGAGGGATTGAGAGACTCGGTCTGGGTTATCTGCTGTGGGGTAGGGAGCCAGAAGACACCTTACTGCTCTATTGTTCCTCTAGTCCACAGGTTGTTAATGAATGCACCTCCCTCTTTCCATTGTCATGATTCCTCCTTTGGTTGCCTCTTGCATCATTTCTGTGGTTTATAGTTATATTTAGAGGTGAGAGGCAGGGAGAAACAAGGGTATGCCATCAAGTAAATGTTTTTAAAAACACTCTAGTTTAATTCCTCAGTCACATTATCCATTAATATAGTTGAAAACACTAGTTTGACTGTTTCCTTGTAACTTGTATTTGTTGTAGAGACATAGTCTAAACCTCAGTTAAAAACTTCTATTTAAATTAACCTAATTAATATTACTAGATTTAAAGAATTAAATGTCAAGTCAAACCCTCTCTGTGAAATCTAAGACAAGAATCTATGTATGTGATATTTTGTCTATGGAAAATTTTTCTACAAATTGATTTAAAACATTTGAAAAATATTAAACATTTGAAAACAAGCAGTTTTTTCTGTTGCCATCTCTGTGGGAAATGCTAAAAAAATCCTTTATCAGATGGACACTTTAATCCTTAGAGAAAATAAATGACATTATTTGTACAAGAGACTTGCTGATATTTTGAGTGGATTAAGGAAAGGAAACCAGAATTCTCAGTGTTTGGCTCTCCTGGTTTGTGCCACAGTGCTGACTCATAGAATTATGGCATTTTCAGAACTGAAAGTGATCTTAGAAATCATTTACTTCAACCTCATTGTTTTATATTTAAGAATACTGAGACCTTGAAAGACCATAAGGTAATCTAAGTTTCTTCAATTCAGTAATGGCAGGGCTTGTTTATTTTTAGTTTTAGTATGTTCTAATATTTTCTT
>NW_007731446.1:73723-76212 GCF_000696425.1 Galeopterus variegatus | reverse complement strand
AAACATTTGAAAACAAGCAGTTTTTTCTGTTGCCATCTCTGTGGGAAATGCTAAAAAAATCCTTTATCAGATGGACACTTTAATCCTTAGAGAAAATAAATGACATTATTTGTACAAGAGACTTGCTGATATTTTGAGTGGATTAAGGAAAGGAAACCAGAATTCTCAGTGTTTGGCTCTCCTGGTTTGTGCCACAGTGCTGACTCATAGAATTATGGCATTTTCAGAACTGAAAGTGATCTTAGAAATCATTTACTTCAACCTCATTGTTTTATATTTAAGAATACTGAGACCTTGAAAGACCATAAGGTAATCTAAGTTTCTTCAATTCAGTAATGGCAGGGCTTGTTTATTTTTAGTTTTAGTATGTTCTAATATTTTCTTTAAGAAATCAGAATTTCCTTCTTTTGAGAAGACATTAAAATTTATTGTTACATAATTTCTAAGTATCCTTTTCTAATGATAAAAAATGTCACTTCATAAGTAGGAATGACATCATGTTCCTTTTAGAAAAATAGACATGTTTGAAAATCTAATAAACATATGGACCAATTATCTAGAAAAATGAACATGCACTAAAAATTTTGCTTCCAATATTGAGGGTTTATGATCTTCTAGGGATGAACCTTGAGATATTGTTTTGTGTTATACTTGTTATGTGTTGTTAACCTTGGATTATCTTCACTTGGGAATTGACTTAGGGATAATGACTCATTTTATAGTGAGAGTCAACCTTAGAGGCCTGTGGGTGGTGGCAGTCGTCCTGGGCATAGTGCGTTGGTATGCTGTGAAATTTGTTTTCCTGCAGGTTTCAGAGAGCCAGTAGGTGAGAAGGAAGTAGCAAGACCAGCAGATATTAAAAGAGACGAACTGTGAAATACAAACGGCAATGCAACCCACAATGCCTACTCTCTCCTCCCCATATGCACACATACACATTTACACGTTTCTCTTAAGATTCCTTGCAAAGATTCTCCATCTGCTCCTGTCTGTTCTCACTCTCCTACTGTACGGAGGAACAGTGCCCCTTTGAGATAAGTCTCTCTTTCTCTGGTAAGGCTGCTCTAATGGTCATTTAAAATGAATTTCACCTATACAGATATTAGGGGCTGAAAAGAGGAAGCTTATAGAGGCATTTGCTATATTTCCTGGCGGATTTTTGAGGGTAAAATGAAAACCACATCCTTGTTTTTCTTATAGCATTGATCAAAATAATTTAAGACCATAGACTGTTAAATGTCTCTGAAGTCAGAGATCAGGAAGTAAAGCCAGTATTTGTTAAAGAAGTTGAAATTACTTTTAAGGAGACTGTCTATATATACTTGAAGGAGGCTCCTATGTAGTTCTCTGTGACTAGTACAACTCCCTCGATGAGAAATAAGACTGAATTGTTTTGTAGTGATACAATACCAGAGTGAAAAACTCAATGCAGAAAAACAGGAAGGTTGTACACAAAGAATAACAGAATGAGACAGTTTGTTTTCTAGTGCTTTACTATTCTTTATATTTTGAAAGATTGAAAGGACTTTTGTTTTCAGGGTTACTCTTTTGGAACTGAATAAGTGAGGACTGAGAATAGGAAGTCCTGAGTTCCGGTGCCACTATGCCACTAATTGGGTCAACGGTATCCTCTGTGTAAGCCTCAGGGTATCAGGGTATAAGACTTTGTATTATGATAATCTCTATGGTTCTTTCCAACAATATGATTTGGTGAAACTTTATATTAGGAGATATCATTTGATAAAACATCAGGGGCATTTTATGATAGGTTCATGGAATTAAGTATTATTCATAAGCAAGCTCTCCAGGATATTAAATTTAACATTTAAAATTAGTATAATACCTTGATATGGCCAGAAGTTTGCAATAGTATGACAGTCCATGGTTGGGTTAGGACGACCCAACTATGTGGATACAGTACATGGAACAGTTTGGGGAACAAACACTTTAATACCGACGATGATAATGACAATGGTGATGATGCTCATGTGAATGGCATGAGATTTAATTGATCTGGAAGTGTGGCAGATACTGTAGGTTGGGTCATTCAGCTTCCATTCACCGCCTTTCTCTTTCATCCTTCCCTGTTATAAAAGTTGGAAAGGAAAACATTCAACTTTCCAGCTCCCCTAAAGCTAAGAGTGGCCCACATGACAATGATTAGATGGAGATTTCTGGGGAGAGCTTCCTTCTTGAACAAAAAGGCAAGACTTGTCAGGGAGAAGGCTCTTGCCCTTAACCCTTACTCCTTCTTTCCCCATAGAGCACAGGTGCCACTTGGAGGTGAGCAGCCATCTTGTCTACTAAGCCATCTTGCATGCTTAGGAAGATGAAACAGAAAAATAGATGTAATTTGGATCTCTAGTGACATCTTTGAGAAGGTGTATCAGCCTGCACTGCTCACCTTCAGACATATTGTTCTATGAGAAAAAATAAACCACTTGTTTCTTCCACTATTTGTTAGGTTTGCTGTTACTCCCAGCCGAACA
>NW_007731446.1:67577-72179 GCF_000696425.1 Galeopterus variegatus | reverse complement strand
TTTTTTTTTTCCAGCAGATTCTTTCTGACTTCACACTTCCACACAACTGAGAAATACTTTAAAAGGAGGTGTTTAAAGGTTAAAGAAGGATGGCCATTTGCAGTAAGTGGATATAAAAGATGGAAAATATTTTCGTGTGTGTGACATAGCATCTACACACTATCCATTTGGATTTGCCTGACTTAAGTGCAGGGAATTCATTTTTGCATTAAGGCATATGATGAGAGAAAAGGAAGAATCCAATTGGGATATATTGGTGATATTTTATCAGTTAGGATTGCATTTATTTGGGAGTAACAAAAAATTTGACATAAAATGCTATGATAAGTAAGGAATTTATTTTGTTTTATATGCCATAAGATGTCTGGAAGGAGATGGTCCAAGGCTGGACATAGATGGTCCATAATAACCAAGGAGATTATCAGGGATTTGGCTCCTTCTTGATTTTGTCTCCACTATCAGTAGTGTGTGTCTTTGATTCTCCTGGTGGAAAGACAGAGAACCTCTCCAATGTGGCATCTGCACCACAGGCCATGCATAAGGCACATAGCAGCTTCACTTACTTTTTAATAAGGAAAATGATAGCTTCCTGGGATGATGCATCCAGTAGGCTTCTACTAATATTTTACTGACCAGGACTATGTCAATGACCATCCCTAAGTGCAAGGAAGTCTGAGAGATAGAGTTTTTTTAAAAAAAAATTTAATCTGGGAAAATTGGTACCTCCCAAAATGTCAGGATTCTGTTATATAATGAAGAAGGGGAAATAGATATTAGGTAGGTAACCACCTTTGTCATTGCACATGAAGAATGTTTCTCAGCTTTTAAAATAATATTTATAGTGTCATCTCGTGAATTTATAATCTGGAGATTTCTTAAAGTTTGACAGTTTAAAATCGTTATTAATTATTATTTGCATTAAAGTCCTAGAAGGTACAATCAAAGTTTTGTATCAGTTGTCATTTTGTGTCAAGATAGCTGACTGATATATAAAACTGAAAGTATGTCTTGATAGTCATTGGTATTAAGCTAATTGTGGGCAAAAAAGTCGTAATTTCTTTCTGCAATTAATAATGACATATATAAATGAGAAATTCTGAGAAATCAGGCAGTGACAATACTATTTGTTCATGAAATACTGTGCTTTATTTTTTGGTTTAAATTTGCATCTATATATTTTGAGCTATTATGTAGCCCCCAAGTTTTTAATGACATATATGAATAATACCCAAGAGAAGATATTTATTTAAAAAAATAAAATTGACTGAATCTCAGAATTTCTTCTTTGCTATTCTCATTCAGGATATTGACAAAAATATCCTGAGTAATCAAGGGTTTATTCTCCAATTGATGTAGGTGCTCTACTTAGAAGCTGTTTATCCACATCAAGAAGGATAATGGATCTTTTCTGGTTAAATTTTTCCCCATTAAGATAGGGTGAGGCAACTGTTCTCATGACACTTCAGAGGGATATTACAAAGATAAATGAAATAATGGATATGAAGTGCATTATTCTGCTCTGAAAGGTGTTACATAAATTCTATAAATAGTATTATTAATGTGTAGACAAGATGACGGATGATCATTTCCAAATGTGAGTATCATAACTAGGAATTTTGAGTGTGGTCCTTAATGTCAGTTTTTCAAAGGAGAGCAATATAGGAGCAAATTCTTACATTCATGCATTGAAATATAAAAAGTAAACCGCATTGTGAAGGGAAGAGAACGTATAGAAAGAGCTTCAAAGAGGGGTGGATTATTGAATAATACAACATATAATAGATTTTGCCCAGATATAAAAAGTCCTTTGGGTCTCTTAAGTGGTTAGTGAAATGGGAAAACTGAATAAAATGTACTATTCTTCTGCTAGAAATTGAATGTTAAATCTGGAAGGAACTAGCAATGGCCATCTCTTCAAAATAATGAGGTTCTGCTTGACTCATAAAAATCTTCAATAAAGGCTTTTGTAAAATCTTCAGTAAAGGTTTTGGTCATCTGTTTGGCTGTGGGTTTTTTTTCCTTGAAAGACAATTTGAGATACGAAGTTTTTCCTTATTTCTAACCTAAGTGCCATGCTTTGTAGGTGCTTGTCACCAGGGAAAATGCGTAGCGTGATATGGTGATAAAGCCTGAGTTTGAGCCAGGGAGCAAAGTTCGTGTCTCAGTTTTGCCACTAATAACTGCTAAAATTATTCAATTGCTCTATGTAAAGAAACATCCCTTAAACTACATCTTTTTCCTCATTCTAAACATAAGGTGCTTAAGGCACTTGTCCAATTGAGATCATAGAGCAAAGTTGTCTTTGTGGGAAGAACACTGGGGCTCTTTCATGTCAGTCTGAAGGTGGTGGCTGTTTAGCCATGAAATTGTCATGTGAAAAGTGGCCTGGAAATAGGTTCAAGGAAGGAAGCTTTGCTTTTCTCTATAACTTATTCTCTTGGGTGATATGTTGCAGATAAATGCTTAGGTGTGGTTTTGTAGGTGATGTATGCTAAAAAGACAATAGCTAAAATGGAACAGTTTGTCAGTTTAGCAGGGCATGCCATACTTTGTAAATCAGATTGTCCAGATTATTTTATCTCTTTTTGCATTACCTCAAGTCTTTAGAAAGTCTCATTTAATTGTCTTGGTTGTCATATGAAAATTAAGGAGAGGTCAAATTCAGACAAGTGCTTTAAATGGGAAGTGGCCCCAAGCCCAAACTATTGTGGTAGTAGCGGTAGCAGCAATAATTAGAGAGAAGGGAACTCCTAAAAGAAGATATGGGAAAGATTAAGGGGGGAGGTGAGGTTTGAGGGAGTTCTGGCTGCCAACCACTATAGGTTCAGCTGTCATTTTTCCAAATGAGGCTTTTCTTCCACTGTGCACAACAGAAATATACAAATACTTCTTGGTCATGTAACAATACTGAGCTGTTCCAAGTGGGTTGGGAGTGGGGAGTGAGAGCTGCTGTTTCAGGTAGGCAGGATGGGTGCTGCTCTGCTTCCTGCAGTCATTCAGGGACTTTGGTTAGTGTAGAGTGTTAGTAGTTCTACTTTCAGTACATGGATTCAAAAGTTGTCATGGTCAACTCCATTCAATCAGATCATGGACTAGAAAGACTGGGAGAATTTTATGGTCTAGTCCTGGGAGAGGCATACATCATTTCCACTTATTTGTCTTTGTCTAGAACTCACTTTATGGCCAAACCTAATTGCAAGAGAGGCTGGAATATTTTGTCTAGTTGTGTGTCTAGAAGAGAAAATGGGTTTTGGTGGTCAGCTGACAGTTTCTGTAGTACGAACATTCTGCAGATTTCTCTACCACTTTCCTATGTGGGATCCCTTGTTTCCTGATTTCCATATCTTGCTCATTCTTGGTTTAATCCTTTGTATTGATGGGTGGAACACATCTTCCAATATCTTCCTAAGAAAGAGTGTGTTGAAGATAGAACTTTTGAAATGTTTTGTATCTGAGAATGTTTTTTTCTCTCTTTTACACGCGATGGATAGCTTTTCTTGGTATAGAGTTCTAGGGAGTCACTTTGTCTCCGAAGTTTGAAAGCATATTTCTTTGTCTTTTTGCTGCCATTTTACCATTGAGAAGCTTGATGTTATTCTGAATTTTGACCTTTTAAATATGAACTTTTTTACTTATCTGGAGCTTTTAGCATCATCTCATTATGAAATTTTGAAATTTCAAAATTATGTGCCTTGCTGCAGACCATTTCTAATTTGTTGTTTGGGGGAACTCAATGAGTCTTTTCTTTCTGGATACTTGTCCTTCAGTTATGGAAGTTTTTCTTGTATTGCCAATTTTATCAGTTCTAACGTCAATTTTCCCCATAATTCAGAGTCTCAAATCAGGAAATTAGGCAGCATATTAAATTGATGGTGTCTTATAATAACCAGGTGGCAGTCATGACTTAGTTGTGTAAAGAACATTCTATTGATACTTTCTGATATGATTTTAAAAAGTGCCAGCATTAAGGAGTCTTAGATGCCATTAAATATTGTAATTATTTCATTTGGCTTTCTTGGTGCTGTCTTTCTAGAATTTCTATTATTATATTTCATCTAATCTAATATGCTTTAATTTGTAAGATACACCATTATTTTATGTATCACTAAGAAAAAATACTGGCAATTAAACTGTTAACGGTGTTTTCTTATCACTTAGAAAATTAATTTTATTTAAGTCCAAAGAACATGTTTGGACTTAAATATGAAAGGTATCATATCTTTCCTATGAATGCATAAAAAGGAACTTATGCTAAAATAAACTAGATGAGCTATTCTAAAAACTTATTCACATGCAGAATTTTTAATTGACATTCAAAATCCATCTCTTTGGAATATGAGTCATTAATGTCTGTGTTTATCCATGTAGTACCACTTTATGTGCCAGCAATAGTGCTGATCCTGAAAAAATGCTTAGTGATCATGTTGATTGAGCTTGCGTTGTGATTTCTGCTTTGGGGATGTTGTTAAACATGCTTGATTCTCTACTGCTCCTATCCCTTCCTCACAAGCATATGCTTTCTAGGTGTTAAAAGATGCTCCATTATTGTTTTTTTGATTTTCTTCCAACCGAACTAATACTCATTCTGCAAGTCTTCATGCA
>NW_007731446.1:64666-66354 GCF_000696425.1 Galeopterus variegatus | reverse complement strand
TTCAGAAAGGTTATATCATTTCCTCACATCTGTCTAATTGTAGGTTTTTTCAGTCTTTGGTCAATGTGAGGAGAGAAAAAGGATCCTTTTGCTATTTTCAGTTTGTTTTCTTTGATTACTAGGGAGTCTTTTTATGTGGTATGGTGGCCTTAGAGAGAAAGCTGAGAGAGAGAGAGAGGCTGCCATGTGGGGTGGGAGTGAGCGGGACAAGTGGAGTGGTTCTTTGGTTGATGTCAGTAGAAGATATTTGTCAGGAGATGAGTAGTTGCTGCTTTGCAGTCCTGGAAGGTATGGGGAACCCTGTGATTTAAGTCCCTTAGCCCTCACAGAGATCCTCTTCATTACCTTCCCTGAGTGGCTGGATTTTCTACCATTATCACAGTTACTTTTGCTTTGACCATAGTGTCTGTGTTCAGTCCAGAACTGCACCCTCCAGACCAAATGATCCTCATCTAAGCCCATAGATTGGGTGGCCTAGGGACAATAAATACGTGAGGTATAAGTGGGGTTTCGAGTCAGTGGAGATTAAAGGGAGGGTTCACCAAGCAGGTAGAAGAGCACAAACATTTGAAGGCGGACAGTATAAGGCATAGTGAGAGAATAGTAACTCCGTAGAAGAGGAGAGTAGAGGAGTGAGAAGGTGTATTTGAAGGTGTAAGAGAGCAGTGAGAAGGTGTATTTGAAAGGTGGGCTGAGCTCACATTATGAACTTTGAGTGTGCCTTGAATATGAGTTTGAGGAGTTCGTTCTTTATCTTAACGACAGGGAGGGACTGCTGAAATTTTTGAAATCTTGGTATGATGAGACTAGACAAACGTCATGTTTTAAGAGAGTTAATAGCATTGAATGATAATTGAAATGGATGCAGGGAATACGAAAAGTTNGGTGTTAAAAGATGCTCCATTATTGTTTTTTTGATTTTCTTCCAACCGAACTAATACTCATCCTGCAAGTCTTCATGCACGTGCAGTTCATGACAACTATGTCATTCCTGCTGTCTCTCTGACAGCAACTCTAAGATACTGTTGATTGTAAGATGTGTCCTGATTTCAGAGCTGTAATAATGTGGAAAATGTACATGGTATTTAGATGTTGAACCATCTGGACTAATCCTCTTAAAATTTATTATATTTTTAGAGGATTAGTCCAGATGGTTCAACATCTAAATAATGGCAAGAATCCCTGGAGTTCCTCTACCTCTAAAATCAGCACATGCACCAGAAGACTCACCTGAGCTGGGAGGTGATCAAACGTAAGGAGTACCACATTTATGATTCAAACACTCCTTTGCAGGTGCCTCAGGGAACCATGGTCTAGAAACAGTGGGAAACATTTTTCCATCTGTCCCTCTGCATAGATTCACAATTGTATTGATACATGCTATTCTATAACTTGATTTATACACTCAAAAATAGATTTCTAGCATCTTTATGAAGTGCAGCATTGTATTCTATTAAAAAATGTACTATGCTTTATGAAATGCATTCTCTAATGATGAATATTCAAACTGCTTTCATTTCAATTTTTGCAATTTACCAATTTTTATAATTTACTGATTTTTTAATAAACATCCTATTGCTGAGTTAAGGGCTGTACACATTTTAAAGTATTTTGACACCAAATTTCCTTCAGAAAGGTTATATCATTTCCTCACATCTGTCTAATTGTAGGTTTTTTCAGTCTTTGGT
>NW_007731446.1:54806-64028 GCF_000696425.1 Galeopterus variegatus | reverse complement strand
GCTCATAAAATGCAGTTAAATTTGCAGTTCAAGAATTCAATTTTTATTCTTCCAGTAACTGCAGCCAAGGGATGTACTCTCTTTCAGCCTAGATAAGTCATAGTGACATTCCTAGGCCAAAAGAAGGATGTTATTGGAAGCTGGTGGGTGGTGAGAAGGAGATGCAGTATATAGCTTCCTTTTCAAATGCAGTTACAGGGCTTCTCCATGGTTGAGTGTGTATAAATTATGGAATATTCCAGAATTCCTCAGTCCATGCTTTCTGCTCTAGCAAAGGTGATTTTTGCTATTTATTTCAACCCCAGTACCATTATAAAGATTTTGTTTTTTTCTGTAGGAGGAAGGTAACTAATATTTACTGAGCACCTACCATGTGCCAAGCACCTTACTAAATGCTTTAAAGTGTTATTTCATTTAATTCTTACTATAACCAGGTGATAAAAGCATTGTTACACTCATTTTGAAGATAAAAACACTAAAGCTCAGCCAAGCAATTTGGTTTCATTAATATAGCTAAGGATGATTTTTTTTTCTCTCACCAATCAAAAGTCTATACTTTTTCTAGTCCCTGCTTAAGACAACATGTTAAAAGTTTAAAAATAGTTTTGAGAGTTTTCTTATATTCCAGGCACATACATTATCTCATTTAATCTGTGCCAACCCCCCCGCCCCCTGAAATAGGTATATTTACTTCCATTTTAAATTTGAGGAAACTGAGAGATTCAGAGAGTCTAAATAATTTGCTTAATATCACACAGAGCTAAGATTCAAACCTAGGTCCATCTGACTCCAAAGCCTGTGCTCTTACCTATTACATAGGCTTGTAAGACTTTCTCTTAAAGGGTTATATTTTAAGATCATTATTATATTTTGCAATTATTTTCTATTTAATTCTTTTCTACATTCATGGTACCACATTTTCATGTAAATGTAATGAGTTAAAATAGAGAGCCTACTAAATAACTTTAGCACTCTGCTAAATGGTTTGTCTACATTAGGGTTTCTCGACCTCAACACTATTGACATTTTGGGCCATATGGTTTCTTATTGGGTAGATGAGCTGCCTTGTACATTGTAGGGTCTTGTGCATTTAGCAGCATCTCTGGCCTCTACTAAGGAGATACCAACAGCATTTCCCACCTCCATCCCCAGTTGTGACAACCAAAAATGCCTCCAGACATTGCCAAATATCCTTTTTGGGGGAGNTTTTAAGAGAGTTAATAGCATTGAATGATAATTGAAATGGATGCAGGGAATACGAAAAGTTTTATTACTGATTTCTACCTGTATCTTGCAGTTAATAAAAGGTAGAACCTTTTCAGTTGTGGCTGATTTGTGTTTAGAGGGATGCAGGATCAGGTGAATACTTCCAGAACAGGGTTGTTATTCTCTATTTCCCAGAAAGATACAACTTAGGAAAGTAGCTCATTTTTCGACAGACAGGTCAGGCCTTTAAAATACGTATAGGTTGTAACAGAAAGTGAAATTGTTTTTGAACATGCCATGTGGTATGTGGGTAGATATTTGGCATATAACATGCAAAATGAATTCAGAAAGTACAACAGAGACACCCTATTGACTTGCAATAAGATCATCAACTTTGCCAAATGGCAGCAAATGTGTAATTTCAAATAGAAAATGCACTCATTAAGCCATTTAGACTAGTGAAGTTATATGTGTTTTAGTTGATGTTTTATTTGTGTATGGACACATTTTTCATACTTGAAATATTATAGTAAATGAGGAGATCTAAACATTGCCTTCATCTGATTGGGAAATTATCTTAAGCACNTTTGGCATATAACATGCAAAATGAATTCAGAAAGTACAACAGAGACACCCTATTGACTTGCCATAAGATCATCAACTTTGCCAAATGGCAGCAAATGTGTAATTTCAAATAGAAAATGCACTCATTAAGCCATTTAGACTAGTGAAGTTGTATGTGTTTTAGTTGATGTTTTATTTGTGTATGGACACATTTTTCATACTTGAAATCTTATAGTAAATGAGGAGATCTAAACATTGCCTTCATCTGATTGGGAAATTATCTTAAGCACATGGTACAGGGTATTTTAAAAGGCCTTAACATTAATAGCTTGGAATTGGATGACTTATGATTATTTTCTTATTTTCATTGAATTTTAAACTGTACTTCCTGAAATAACATTTATTATACTTTTGGATATAATCTGTCTTGGCTAGGAAGTCAGTTACTGAATAAGTAATTTCATCTCTGGTATTACTGCATGACAAACAGTGATTTTCAGATATGGTCATAAAAATATCATTAATGATCATTTGCAGAGGTAGAATGGAAAATGTCTTCTGACAAAATCATGCCTTGTGCTTAGCTCATTTATGAGTAGTTACTGCTGTGGATCTTTTTAGCGCTCATAAAATGCAGTTAAATTTGCAGTTCAAGAATTCAATTTTTATTCTTCCAGTAACTGCAGCCAAGGGATGTACTCTCTTTCAGCCTAGATAAGTCATAGTGACATTCCTAGGCCAAAAGAAGGATGTTATTGGAAGCTGGTGGGTGGTGAGAAGGAGATGCAGTATATAGCTTCCTTTTCAAATGCAGTTACAGGGCTTCTCCATGGTTGAGTGTGTATAAATTATGGAATATTCCAGAATTCCTCAGTCCATGCTTTCTGCTCTAGCAAAGGTGATTTTTGCTATTTATTTCAACCCCAGTACCATTATAAAGATTTTGTTTTTTTCTGTAGGAGGAAGGTAACTAATATTTACTGAGCACCTACCATGTGCCAAGCACCTTACTAAATGCTTTAAAGTGTTATTTCATTTAATTCTTACTATAACCAGGTGATAAAAGCATTGTTACACTCATTTTGAAGATAAAAACACTAAAGCTCAGCCAAGCAATTTGGTTACATTAATATAGCTAAGGATGATTTTTTTTTTCTCTCACCAATCAAAAGTCTATACTTTTTCTAGTCCCTGCTTAAGACAACATGTTAAAAGTTTAAAAATAGTTTTGAGAGTTTTCTTATATTCCAGGCACATACATTATCTCATTTAATCTGTGCCAACCCCCCCGCCCCCTGAAATAGGTATATTTACTTCCATTTTAAATTTGAGGAAACTGAGAGATTCAGAGAGTCTAAATAATTTGCTTAATATCACACAGTGGTAAGATTCAAACCTAGGTCCATCTGACTCCAAAGCCTGTGCTCTTACCTATTACATAGGCTTGTAAGACTTTCTCTTAAAGGGTTATATTTTAAGATCATTATTATATTTTGCAATTATTTTCTATTTAATTCTTTTCTACATTCATGGTACCACATTTTCATGTAAATGTAATGAGTTAAAATAGAGAGCCTACTAAATAACTTTAGCACTCTGCTAAATGGTTTGTCTACATTAGGGTTTCTCGACCTCAACACTATTGACATTTTGGGCCATATGGTTTCTTATTGGGTAGAGGAGCTGCCTTGTACATTGTAGGGTCTTGTGCATTTAGCAGCATCTCTGGCCTCTACTAAGGAGATACCAACAGCATTTCCCACCTCCATCCCCAGTTGTGACAACCAAAAATGCCTCCAGACATTGCCAAATATCCTTTTTGGGGGAGAAAATCACCTGAGGTTGAGAACCACTGGTCTACATTGCTCATTTTATCCTCAAAGCACCCCATGAGGCTTATATCATTATGATTTCAATTTTACACAATAAGAATAAGAGCAAGTCTCCAGAACTTAAACCAAAGGCTGACATATGACTTTGGACTAATATTCATGGTATTTCATGGACTATACCCTGTCTTCAAACTTAAGAGTTCTGGAAGGCTTGGGCTATGTTAGATTCTCAATTTGCCCAAAAGGTGTTTAGACAAGCACTTAATACCCAGCAGTGCTTTGACAGATGTTCATTAAACAAATGACCCATGTATGTGGGTCATATTTAAATAAGAACCTTTTTAATAAAATATAGCTTAGTGCAGTAATTAGGAGCACAGGCTTTGGAATCAGAAAAGTCACAGGTTTACATCTTATCCCTGCCATTTATTTGTTATAGAATTCTGGGAAAATTTTTGACCTCTCTTAGCTTTTTTTTTTTTCCCCATCAGTTTGGGTCTGATAATCCCTACTGTGAATATTGTGAAGAATAAATGAGTTAATAAAGAGAAGTCACCTAGCACAGTACATGACTCAAGGTTAAAAAAATTAAGTAAATGGTAGGCACTAGTAATACAAATAATTTTAATGGTAATGAAATGGTTTGGATTTTCCCTTTGTATTATGAGGTTATTACATCCATGTTCATTTCAATCAAGTTAGAAAAAAAGGTTTCCTTTTGTCTATTTGGCATAACTTGAAAGCTGCTGTTTCATCAAGACCAAATAAAAATTACATAAAATTAAAAAAAAAAAGAAGATAAATGAGGAAAGTAGAGGGAAAAAATAAAGCTAAATGCTGTGGATTGATTGGATTGTTTCACCCAGAGTTCATATATTAGAATCTTAATCCCCACTCTAACTGTTGAGGGTGGGAAGTCCTGTTATGGTAATTGAAAGGTGGGGGGCCTTGAAGAGGTGATTAGATTGTAGGACCATGCTGTAGTGAATGGATTAATAATTGTGGTCGGGGCTTGGCTCTGAGGGCTTTAAAAGAAGAGCACATGAGAGGTTAGTCTCTCTCTGCTCTGCCATTTTCTGCCATGTGAGACCCTTGCATTGCTATAAAGCCACCAGCAAAGGGTCCTCTCACCAGATGTGTTCCCTAGACTTTGGACTTCCTAGCCTCTGAAACTGTAAGCAATAAATTTCATTTCCTTATAAATTACCCAGTTCTGTGTATTTTGTTATAAACAACAGAAACAGGCTAATACACTAAACAAACAAGCAAAAAATAAGGTCATTACTCAAATTAAATAACATACTGAATTACTTAGGTTTGAATGAAGAATTGAGTTTAATTGGATTCATTTCAGTAAAGAATTATTTAACCCTATCAGTGGTTCAAGGGAGAAGGCTTCTTTTGGCCTCAAGAACGGCTGAATTGACTCATCCCTGATCTCAGCCCTCATCCTTCTGCTGGTTTGGCATCTCTTGTTTCCTTCCCTAAGGTCTGACCTATTGCTGCATTTCCTCTGACTCATTTTTGGGTTTTGCTCTTGGCTTTCAGCTTCTGTTCTGAGGTTTTCTTTTCTAGGTTCCTGGGTCCTTTTGCAGGTTAGTCACTGACTTGTTTTAGTTTCTGCACTTAACTTAGAGGATGATACTCCATGCCTCGCCATACCTGAGTTTCATTGACTGCTTAGAGGCAACATTTCTTACTTTCTGCTACTCTCCCTGGTCCTGGGCCAACTTGGACAAATCCCTTTCAAATGTAATTGGCAGAAATCATGTAGGTTTCAATTGTGGCTTGAATTCCTCAGACAGTAAAATGCCATGGTGCAAATTCATTCTTTTTAGACTCTTAAAAGCCTTTCTGTGTTTTAAATGCCTCTCAATTTTTTTCTTCATCTTTTGGCACACTATGGAAATGTTAGTATTTGTAGGGATCACTGAGATCCATAGCTAAAGCCGTTCTTGGTTCCAGAAACTGTGTGGCTATCCTAGGGACTGAGGGGATGTATATCTCAGCCTCCTGTACAATATTATGTGTAGAGGCATACTGGTTGGGAAGCACTATTCTAAAGTCCCCTGTGAAAACACAAATAAAAAGCACTGGGCAGGGGTTGGGGAAGAGTTTAAAACCTTAAAACAATGATTCTTTAGTTTCTTCATTTCTATTTGTCTATCAAATTCTTTCTAAAAGGCCCAGCCAGCTCTGGAAAAATTGCCCCAGGAATAGAAAGCCTTAAGAACGAGGGTAAGGACACTAAGGTTGGAGAGGGAATAGCTAAATACATATTAAGACATGGTGGGAGATATTAGAAATGGAAAGAGGGTGGGAACAGGGAGAGAATTAGGAGGCTACTGAGGGAATTCAGGAATGAGGTATTGAGGGTTTGGAGTATTGGCTACCAAACTGAAAAATAGTGAGTCACTTATTTTGTACCCTGTCAACCTAAATAACAGAGAGAAGCTCTCCAAAAGAAAATGATATTTAAATAGGGTGCTGTAATCGGAATATGCATGCCATAGTAAAGTATGGGCGTATTCAGGGAGGTAAAGGAAGACAAAGGGTTTTAAAGGAGAAATTATGGAGTATCACGTAATTGTTTTAGTATAATTATCCTTGACTATGAGGATTAATAACAAGGGTGACACCAGTCCAAGGCTGGACAGACAGCAGATGTCCTTGCAGAAGTATTTTATGGTGTAAGGTTTCATTGGCCTTTGCACAAGGTTGTGGTTTTGCAGTCCTTTGTGATAGTTCTTGTTATCAGGCATACTGCTGTATTTGTCACTTTTTTTTTTAAACACAAGTGACTACGTTTTGATACTGAAAACTTTCACAACTCATACAGAAAAGACTTGAGTGTATATGATGGGAGACTTGAGTGTATATGATGGGAGACTTGAGTGTATATGATGGGCCAGCCATTAGACATACATTTAATACCTTGGCAAATAAAGCTATTTTTACATATTTAACGAATTATGGCAGGCTGCCATAATTGTTATTTGGATGTGAGAAGTGTAGGGAGAAAGAAGTCAATAATAATATTCAAGTTACTGTTTTAATTAATTGGGGGAATTGTGTTGCTGTTTTCTGAAAGGAGGAGTGAGAAAAAGTTACACTGTTGTGTAGGGAGGTAGTGTATTGAGGTTTGAACATCCCAAGTTTGAGATATTTGTGTGATATAGAACAACAGCTATCTGGAAAGTATTTGGAAAGTGATTCTGGAACTCTTGAGAAAGAACCAGATCAGGAAAACCAGATTTGAGAACTGAACAATGTAGAGATCCATATGCTTTCATTGAAGGTCCGTGGAAATCATAAACAAAACTGTAGGAAAAATGTTGTGCACCACTGTAGTTTTTCTGAGAGGGTCTCCGTAGTTTCAACGAATCACTGCTATGCATAATGAATTAAGACCTGAAGGACAAATAGGCAGGAATTACAATGTTTTAAAGTAAAAGAGGAAGATGAATCAAAGATAATTTCAGGATATTTTTACTTTGGCAGTAGTACAAGAGTATGAAAGGGAATTGGTTTGGGAAGATGCATGATTAGAAATACTGAATTTGAGTTGGGATGGAACTTTGGAAAATAATTTGTCCAATAGGCAGTAGGAAGTGCAGGGAAGGAAAACAGGTGGGAGATTTGGAATACAGACTTGTTAGTCTGTAGTATTGTGATGATGTTAGAAGCCCTGAGTGTATGTGAGCTCTACACAAAGGGTTAGAATAAAGAGAGAAGAATGCGGAAGGCCAAGTTTCGAGCTCTGGGCTTTTCCCAGAGTAGAGAGCCAGGTGAACAGAAGGACTGGGGCACTCCAGGCACTTGATAGAAAATTCATTTCAGAATTGTTAAAGCACAGTGCTTGCCAAATCTTTGCTGGAGGCAGCTGTTGGTTGATAGAAATAGCTCAAGGTGCATACTAGCATGCTTTCCCTCTGGTTTGCTAGATTGTTGGTCTTCAAATCTTTTTGCTCCCTTATTGCTATAATTAAATTTATTTAAAGCACACTATCATATTGTATGTTTGTGTGTGCAGATGCTGTAGAGAATACATGAAAACAGAAATTAATAAAGATGAAATAAGTTGATAAAGAGATGAATTGTAATATATATTTCTAATAACCAATGTATTATTTTGTGTACCTTCCTTCTGAAAAGGTTTTTCTTTAAAAAAAAACTTCATTGATATATTGCTTAAATAAAATAAATTACACTCATTTAAAGTCTACAGCTTGGTGATTTTTGACAAACGCATTTAGTTGGGAAACCACCACAACAATCAAGATATTTTCATTACCCTTAAAAGTTTCCCCCTGCTGCTTTGCAGTTTATTCCTTTTTCCACCCAGTTCTTGGCAACCACTGATCTGCTTTCTTTCGTTGTGGATTAGTTTGTCATTTTTAGAATTTTATATCAATGGAATTATACAATATCTTTCTTTTATCTCTTTTTTCTCCACTCAATTTAATGTTTTTTCTTTTTATTGCCATATGGATAGACCACAATTTGTTTATCCATTTACCTGTGAATTGGCATTTAGGTTGTTCTCAGCTGTGGGCTATTACAAATACATCAGCTACAAACATTTCCATGCAAGTCTTTGTGTGGACATGTGTTTTTATTTGTCTCAGGTAATACCTTGTTATGGAATAGCTTGATTGTGCTAGGTAATCAGAAAGTGCATGCCTATACCAAAATTATCTCATTTCCCAGAATAAACACATTCATTCATTCGGCACTCACATTTTGAGCAAACTTGTACTATGAGAACCAAAATTAAATATTGTGTCTTTGCTTTTGTAGAAATCGAATTTAAGAAACATTAATTTGTAAGCCATTTATATGATTAAGTTGGTGTTTCAAGTCATGGGAGAACACAGTTATTTATTAAGTGGCTGGTCAATTTGGGTGAAGAAATTGAACACTGTTGGCTCTGTAGATCAAAAAGAAGTACAATCAAAATTAAAAATCAAATGAAGATTAACTGCAATATGGTATCCTGGATTGTATCCTGGAGCAGTAAAAGGACATCAGTAGGAAAATGGGTGAACTGTTTATGGGAACTCTGTACTATATTTGCGACATTTCTGTAAATCTAAAATGATTCAAAAATACAAAATTTTTAGAAAGGTTTATAGAGACACCAAATATATCATTAAGAGTTTCTTCTCAATAAAATTTGTCCTAAGCTATAAAAAATTAAACTGAGAAAAACATTCGATGTGTATACAACAAAGATATATCCTTATTAAATAAGATGCACTTGTAAATCAATAATAAAAATACTAATCTCCTGAAAAGCAACCAGCAAAATAATTTGTACATATCACTATGTAAGCAAGGAACCCTATTCACCTGCCTCATGTTTCTACAAAGGGGGACTTCAGCTAGAGTGACACCTTATCCAATTTTCCCATTACTCCTCTTTCCTTGGTGGAGAAAACTTACCTATCTGATTTTAAAAATTTGGGAGAAAAAAATCACACATGCATGGGTCAACTCCTTTGGATCCACCTTGCTGCTTGTGTTTCAATTTTAGAAGAATCTAGGGAGGCCCAATTGCTGTCAAAAGTCAGGTACTCTTTTCTGATCAGCCTAAACATTCAGATGGCTATTTTTTTTT
>NW_007731446.1:51704-53458 GCF_000696425.1 Galeopterus variegatus | reverse complement strand
TGCGGGCGACACCAAGCCAAGGGTTGCAATCCTCTTACTGGTCACGAAAAAGACAAAAAAAAAACAACAACAAAGAAACATTTTTATAAAATTATAATTTCGAAAGATAATTTTGTAACAGAACAAAACCAATATATTCATAAACATATTTGCAAAGCAGAACATCAACATAGATTATTCTTGTGTTCTGGACTGAGAACAAAGTTACTATGTACCCCACAGAAATGGTTATCTTTTATTGGAGTACAATGTTTGGGAAGAGAGGCTCAAAGACAGGGGCATTATCGTGATGCCTGACACACAGAAGGCATCTAAAGCCAGTGTGCCGTTATTAATAATGTCTTCGGTAAAATTGTAATTGAAAATGATGTCCGTTCTGTTACCTGGTTTACATTTTATAAGGATACACATATTATTTTTATTCTTAAAACATTAACACTTCCAGAGAATGTTATTCCAGATAAATTTGTAAGATTTCTTTTACCAGATAAGAATTAGGGCCTCTTCTGCTTTTGTTATCAGAAAACAAAGCTAAATTCATTGCTCAGCTGTCACTGCCATTGATTTTGCCCTCATCACATCTCATTTAGAATGCCTCAGCAGCCTGCTAACTATTCCTTGCTCTAACCTCTTCCACCCTCAACCTTCTGAGGAATGTTTCTAGAATGCAAATCTGGCTGTGGTATTTCCTACTTAAAATTCTTCAGTAGCTTCCCCTGTCATAGAACCAAACTCTGAGCCTGGCACACCGGGCCCTTCCCACTCAGGACTCTGCCTGAATGTCTTTCCTTGTGTCTTGCTTCTTTCTTATTAGCATTCTGTTCTTCAGCCTTATTAAATTACTTATAATTTTCCTTGAGTGCTACAATGTTTTTTCATGAGCTTTTGCTCTATTTCTCATGTTCTTCACTCTTCCCTCCTTCATTCTTGCTACTGTTCCCTTCTTTGGAGAAAACTTCTGCTTTTCCTTTAATGAGCTTAGTTTTACCAGGCAGACTAATCAGTTCCTTTATTGTTCCCAGCACCACGTGTACAGAACTGTAATTTTGTGTGTGTATNGAGAGAGAGAAAGAGAGAAAGAGAGAGAGAGAGAGAGAGAGAGAGAGAGAGAGAGAGAGAGGTGGTGTTTGGCAGTGAGGTGGAGAGTGTGATTAACTATTGTAAACCCTGACAGCTTATTAACACTTGAAGATATATTTTTTCTCCATTGTAATCAAAGAAACAAAATGAAAACCATTTTTCTGCTACCAAATTGACAATTCCTAAAAAGTTTCAGGAGATAGCCAGTTTTGAAGAATTTGTAGTGAAAGGACCTTTCAAACTGAGTAGAAATATAAATTGGTACAATTTTATCAAAAGGCAAATCATCAATTTGTATCAAAAACCATAAGATGGTTCACTCAATTTTGTTTTTAGGATAAAATCTAAGGTAGTAATCAAACATTTTTCACAAAGATTTATAAACAGGATGTTAATTGCAGCACTATCTGTGGACAAAACGAGAAACAGCTTTATTGTCTAATATGGGAATATTGTGCTTCATATGATTAAAGCCATGAAAAGCATTTTTTAAAGATTATTTAGTGAATTGGGAAAATGAATATGATATTGTATAAATTAGATAAAAGCAAGGTACAATACCATGTGTGTGACTTAATTCCAGTTTCATAAGCAGACTCTCTATGAAATACATTTTGTAAAAAACATTTTTATAGGGCCAGCCCCATGGCACACTCGGGAGAGTGCGGCGCTGG
>NW_007731446.1:44506-49893 GCF_000696425.1 Galeopterus variegatus | reverse complement strand
GGTGGATGTTATTATATAGATAAAGAAATTGAAGCTTAGAGATGTTGTATTTATTGCATTGTTATTTGCTTAGTATCTATTCCTTCCACTGGACTGTAAGTTCAGCAAAGCCAGGGATAGTATTAGTCAAGATAGGCTAGGACATGTTGTGATGTGAAAACCCCCCAAACTTCAGTGGCTTCCAAAAAACCACAACATAGTTTGTTTCTCCCTCATACTATATGTTTACTATATGTTACTATATGTTAACTATTGTGTGCTGTTCTGCCATACCTAGATTTCATTCTGGGATCAATCTGATGGAGCAGCTTCTATCTGGAATACTGCCAGTTGTTATAGCAGATGGAAAAGGGACATGGAATCACATGGTGACTTTTGAACTTCTGCCCATATTTCATTGGCCAAAGCAAGTCACATGGCCAGTCCTAAGTACAATAGGATGGTCATATATAATCCTATAGTGATGGCACTGTTGAGAGGAAAAATGAAATATTTGGCAAACAACATAATCAACCACAGAGAACCTGTTAGGTTTACCGCTGCCTATTTGTTATGCCTGGTAAAATGTAGGTCTCAGTATTTGGTNCAAAAAACCACAACATAGTTTGTTTCTCCCTCATACTATATGTTTACTATATGTTACTATAGGTTAACTATTGTGTGCTGTTCTGCCATACCTAGATTTCATTCTGGGATCAATCTGATGGAGCAGCTTCTATCTGGAACACTGCCAGTTGTTATAGCAGATGGAAAAGGGACATGGAATCACATGGCGACTTTTGAACTTCTGCCCATATTTCATTGGCCAAAGCAAGTCACTTGGCCAGTCCTAAGTACAATCGGATGGTCATATATAATCCTATAGTGATGGCACTGCTGAGAGGAAAAATGAAATATTTGGCAAACAACATAATCAACCACAGAGAACCTAACTGTTAGGTTTACCGCTGCCTATTTGTTATGCCTGGTAAAATGTAGGTCTCAGTATTTGGTGACTGAATGACTGAATATCACAAAGCTTGTAGGTGTGCCAGAGCTGTGATTTTATTAGTCTAAGTTCAGAGACCACTCTGAATGACTTTGCTATTTTTATTACTTAGTCTCAGGTGCTTACTAATATCCCTTCTCTGCTCATTTCCCCTTATTTTTGCTTTGTTTTTAATTGTTATGTAACTAGCAGGAATTACTTGCTGTAACCATAAGAAGAAATTAGAGAAAGAATGATCACAGAGGTAGAATGAAACCAGGAATGTATAGTTTCAGAGAAATCATGTTAAGAAAAAACATTCACAAAGAAAAGAATAAGAGACAGTATCAAACATACCAAGAGACTAATTTGGGAAAAAAAACCTTAAGATTTGGAAAAGGTCTTTGCTGTCAGATACTTCAGTGGAGCCCTGGGGGATAAGAAGTGAAGATTTTCAGATTTGATCAAACTTTAAAATATAGAACTGATTACAACAATATTTGTCTTTCAGGGCATTCTGAGACCGAGATAGGAGATGGTGGTGTGGTCAAGATCTCGTCCTGGAAGTATTGAGAGCTTTTCTCTTTGCAGTATATTCAGGGAGGCTAGTTCTCCATTTTCTTGGACACAGAGAAGGAAATATGTTTTAAAATGAAGAATAGATTCTATCTCTGAATAATCACTTTAACCTCCTTGAATGACCTAAACCAACCGTAACAATTCACTATAGAGAAAAGTAGAACTTCAAATGTAAGCTAGATAGGCACTTTTTGAAATTCTAGTAATCTCATTTCACGGCTAAAGTAAAATGTGAAATCATAAAGATTCATTGAAGCATTGCTTTCTCACTAATGAGATTAGATTATGTGTGGTCAGAAATGTGTAGTAGTACAAGAGGTGCAGTAGGGGTGATGTGAATCTCCTTAAGAGGAAATCTAGAGGCAGAGTAAGAACACAGGTTTTAAGTAAAGTGGATCTAGGTTGTTCTAAAAATTATTTTAACACCTTGGATGTAGGTCTTAACTCAGCCTCTGTTCCTTGATAGCAGTGAGTCCATGGAAAGGAAAATTAACTAATCCTTTTGGTTCCTCCTTTCTTCATCTAGAAAGTGGGAATATAATATTTACCTTGACATTTTGTTTAATAAATAACAGTGCATGTAATGGTAGCACTGATGATGTACTGTTAGAAATAATTTCAGTGATAATTACTCACCTACCCACTTTTAGCTCTTAGGAAAGAGCAGGAAAAGTGAAGTTAGAGAGACAGAATTTGATCAAAACTGATTTATTTTTGATACTTGTTGATGTCTCTGTAAGGTATGTCAGGCTAAACAGTGCTGCATGGGGGTTCCCCAGGGGAAATTTCTTTTCCCAGAGCCTCAGAATCCATTTAGTTATTTGGCATTTTAATGAAGAATTTCGGGTACCCTGGCCATAATTTGCATACTCTATGGCTTGTCCGAATCCATTAAGGAGATGAGTGCAGAGCAGGAGACAGAGCACTTTGTCTTAATGAGGACTCCAACTTGAGCCTCACCTTGGCCAGGCCACATTGGAATGCAGGTCAAGTTGTCTCTAGAAAGCTCAAAGTGGTGTGTCATTTATAAACAGCCAGGTTTTTATTCTTGTGTAAGGTTGCAGGAGAGTAATTACCATAGCAACAGCTATCTCTTCCAATGCAGATAAGTACAAGGATAACCCTTGGTAGAAAGAAACCTGGAGGTTTGGGAAGTTCTAATCTGGTTATGATTTATTAAAAAACTCTTCCATTTTAAAGCAATTTAACAAGTTCTTCTGCCATAATTTTACCAAGAGACTAATTTGGGAAAAAAAAAACCTTAAGATTTGGAAAAGGTCTTTGCTGTCAGATATTTCAGTGGAGCCCTGGGGGATAAGAAGTGAAGATTTTCAGATTTGATCAAACTTTAAAATATAGAACTGATTACAACAATATTTGTCTTTCAGGGCATTCTGAGACCGAGATAGGAGATGGTGGTGTGGTCAAGATCTCGTCCTGGAAGTATTGAGAGCTTTTCTCTTTGCAGTATATTCAGGGAGGCTAGTTCTCCATTTTCTTGGACACAGAGAAGGAAATATGTTTTAAAATGAAGAATAGATTCTATCTCTGAATAATCACTTTAACCTCCTTGAATGACCTAAACCAACCGTAACAATTCACTATAGAGAAAAGTAGAACTTCAAATGTAAGCTAGATAGGCACTTTTTGAAATTCTAGTAATCTCATTTCACGGCTAAAGTAAAATGTGAAATCATAAAGATTCATTGAAGCATTGCTTTCTCACTAATGAGATTAGATTATGTGTGGTCAGAAATGTGTAGTAGTACAAGAGGTGCAGTAGGGGTGATGTGAATCTCCTTAAGAGGAAATCTAGAGGCAGAGTAAGAACACAGGTTTTAAGTAAAGTGGATCTAGGTTGTTCTAAAAATTATTTTAACACCTTGGATGTAGGTCTTAACTCAGCCTCTGTTCCTTGATAGCAGTGAGTCCATGGAAAGGAAAATTAACTAATCCTTTTGGTTCCTCCTTTCTTCATCTAGAAAGTGGGAATATAATATTTACCTTGACATTTTGTTTAATAAATAACAGTGCATGTAATGGTAGCACTGATGATGTACTGTTAGAAATAATTTCAGTGATAATTACTCACCTACCCACTTTTAGCTCTTAGGAAAGAGCAGGAAAAGTGAAGTTAGAGAGACAGAATTTGATCAAAACTGATTTATTTTTGATACTTGTTGATGTCTCTGTAAGGTATGTCAGGCTAAACAGTGCTGCATGGGGGTTCCCCAGGGGAAATTTCTTTTCCCAGAGCTTCAGAATCCATTTAGTTATTTGGCATTTTAATGAAGAATTTCGGGTACCCTGGCCATAATTTGCATACTCTATGGCTTGTCCGAATCCATTAAGGAGATGAGTGCAGAGCAGGAGACAGAGCACTTTGTCTTAATGAGGACTCCAACTTGAGCCTCACCTTGGCCAGGCCACATTGGAATGCAGGTCAAGTTGTCTCTAGAAAGCTCAAAGTGGTGTGTCATTTATAAACAGCCAGGTTTTTATTCTTGTGTAAGGTTGCAGGAGAGTAATTACCATAGCAACAGCTATCTCTTCCAATGCAGATAAGTACAAGGATAACCCTTGGTAGAAAGAAACCTGGAGGTTTGGGAAGTTCTAATCTGGTTATGATTTATTAAAAAACTCTTCCATTTTAAAGCAATTTAACAAGTTCTTCTGCCATAATTTACTGGAAAATAGAAGCTACCTCCTAAAGAAATCTTTCTCTAGTCCTAGACTTCAGACAGGTAAAAGTTCTCCATTTTATAAAAACTAACTGAAAATATAACTGCTTTATCTAGTTACTTGTACCATAAATTTATTTTGTCTGTACGTCACCCTAATCCAGTTCTTTTTTTTTTTTGTCTTTTTTACTGACCGGCAACGGGATCTCAACCCTCGGTGTTGCTCCCGCACCACGCTCAGCCAGTGAGCGGGAACCGGTCTCCATATGGGATCTGAACCCTCAGCGGGAGTGCCGCCGTGCTCCCAAGCGGCACACTCTCCAGTGCGCCACCGGGCCGGCCCCCTAATCCAGTTCTTTTGACTTCACATTTTGGTTAATGGTACCTGTTTCTACAAATAGAAGCTCAAAGTTGGGCCGGCCCGGTGGCGCACTGGAGAGTGCGCTGCTTGGGAGTGCAGTGGCGCTCCCGCTGAGGGTTCGGATCCCATGTGGAGACCGGTTCCCGCTCACTGGCTGAGCGCAGTGCGGGCGCAACACCGAGGGTTGCGATCCCATTACCGGTCAGTAAAAAAGACAAAAAAGAAAAAAAAAAAAAGAAGCTCAAAATTAAGTGACATTTTATACTCCTTATCCCACAATCTAAAATTGTTGATCTCCTACCAATTTTGCCTGCCTAGTGCAGTGGTTCTTATTCCTGGGTTGCATGAGAGTCACCTGTGGAGCCTTTTAAAATTGCTACTCCTGAAACCCATCCCTGGATAGGCTGAGGTATGAATATGCATCTTTTGTACTATGACAGTTTCATAGATATTGAAAAACAAGTACAAAGTAAAATACAAAAATAAGGTATAAAGATAATAAAATGACTGTTTAGCTACCACCCAGCTCAAAAATCAGATACAGCTGATTCCTCCTGTGTACTCCTGACCTATTATTTCCTTTTTCTTCTCTTCGAGGGTAATTCCTATTCTGAACATTATATTTATCTTTCCCTTAGATTTCATTATAGTTTTATTACAGATATATGCCTTCCTAAGAAAACAGATGGTCAAATTTTGTTTGAACTTTATATAAATATTGTCATACTGTGTATAATCTGTGCCTTGCCTTTTATTTTCTACCATGTTTTTTTTTTTTTTTTTTTTTTTTTTCTTTTCC
>NW_007731446.1:42331-43495 GCF_000696425.1 Galeopterus variegatus | reverse complement strand
TATCTTTGTTATATCTATCTTTATCATTAGCTTTATATCTATCTATCTACCTACCTACCTACCTACCTACCTACCTACCTACCTACCTACCTATCTATGGTTTTCCAAAAGGTAGGTTACATACATCATCTTATCATGTCCCTTTACCCCTAAATATTTCAGGATAAATTTCCTAAGATAGGAGTATTCACATATATAATGAAAGATAATTATTAATTCAGTAAATTTAGCACAGATACAATATTTTAATCTACTATTTGTATTCCAATTTTGTTGACTGACCTAAAGCATTTACAGTATTTTTCTCTCTCCATTTCAATCTATAGTCAGGTATTGTGGTTGATTGTGATGTCTCTTTAGTGTCTTTTAATCTGGGATGTTTCCACAGTGTGGCTTGTTTATTTAGTTTAATATTCCACTAGTGACTATAGCCTAATTTATCCACTCACTCTCCCATGGATGGATATTAGGATTGTTTCCAGTGATTTTTTTTTTTGGCCAGTTGCACATATGTGTCTAGGGCACATACCTAGAAGTAGAATTGCTGGACTGTATCATCACCTTTACATTTACATTTTCAACTTTGCAAAAAAATGCCAAAGTTTTTATGTTTTTGTTTTTGCCAAGGTGGTCTTATCAGTTTACTCCCACAATGGTGTATGAGAATTTGTGTTGTTCTATATCTGTGTTTTTACTTGTTACCACCTGCTGTGGTTTGAATGTACTTGTATGTGTACCTTCAGAATTCATATGGTGGAACTTAAACCCCAAGGCAAAAGAATTGAGAGGTAAACCCTTTCAGAGATAATCATGAATGGGATTAATGCTCATATAAAGGGTCTGGAGGGAACTAGCTGGGTCATTTTGCTCTTCACCCCTTCCACCATGTGAGGACACAGTGTTTGTTTTCTTTGGAGGTTGTAGCAACAAGGTACCATCTTGGAAGCAAAAAGAGCCAGTCCTCACCAGACACTGAATTTGCCAGCACCTTGATCTTGGACTTCAAGGTCTATAGAACTGTGAGAAATAAATTTCTATTCTTCATAAATTACTCGGTCTGTGGTATTTTTGTTATAATAGCAGGAATGAACTAAGACACCATCTATGTTTTTTGCTTTTCATTTACATACTGGAGAATGTAAAGTGGTATCTCATAGTCATTTT
>NW_007731446.1:32761-41955 GCF_000696425.1 Galeopterus variegatus | reverse complement strand
TGCAAAATTATTGTTCCTCTCTTGCTGTTCATTTGCATTTTTAAAATTCCACAGGTAATTCTGAAGAGCAGTTGAGGGTGAGAGTGACTGCCTTTATACTCTCCCTTTTTTGTTCCTATGTGTCTGCACTTGTTCAGCCCTCGCCACCTTAGAACACCTCATCTATTTGCAGTATTTTTTTCCTCTGGTCTTTGAGCCTCCAGTTTCCCCATCGTCAATTCGTCTGACTTTGTTCTTCTTCTCAGACCCCAGTTCTGACTGATTATCTGACTTTCTTGTTCAAAGTATTAGTGACTTCCATTGCCTGCAATTGAAGTTTGAACTTTTTATGTACCTCTTTGATTAATACCTACCTACATCTCTGTATTAGTCTGTTTGTGTTGCTATAACAGAATTACCTGAGACTGGATAATTTATAAAGAACAGAGGTTTATTTGGCTTACAATTCTGGGACAGCTGCATCTGGTATGGGCCTCTGGCTGTTTCTACTCATGGCAGAAAGTGGAAGGCAGCCAGTGGGTACAAGCAGATCACATGGTGAGAGGAAGTGAGAGAGAGAGGAGGTGCCAGGGTCCTATAAACAACCAGCTCTCATGGGAGCTAATAGAGCAAGAACTCATTCATTACTACCCCCACCTAGGGAGAGCATTAATCCATTCATGAGGGTTCTTCCTCCATGACTCAATCAGTTTCCAACACTGCCACATCGGGAATCAAATTTTCACATGAGTTTTGGAGGGGACAATTCATCCAAACTCCATCAATCTCTAGTGTTGAATCCCTATATATTCATCACCTACCCTTTACATCTGCTGATCCTAAGATCTTGCTGGCCTGAATATGAGCATTACAGTTTCTTCCTTCCATGCCTGGCCACCTATGAGCTCCACTGTTTATTCTCTACCTACCCTGTACAAGCTGGAAGGAATCTGACTTTCTTTCTCTATCTCTTGAAGTGTTGTAATATTTTGCAGTTGTTTATATTTCCCTTATTCTCCTTACCATTTTCTACGTGGTGTCATAGTTGTCTTTGCCAGGCAGTGAATCCATGAAGATATTAATCCTTCATTTTCTCCTGTAGAATATGCATAAAGTATATGTACTTCACAGGGCCTGGTTTTCCAAAGCCTTGCAGTTTCAAATATTGACCTTACAAAAAACAGGAAATTTTCCCCAGGCTATTGAGTCTCTGTTGTAAGATAAAGAGTTGTAACACAGCAAGGTTGCTGGCTCAAAGACAGACAGGTTACTGATTGATATGTAAAGATACTGGGAAATTGCTGTAAGAAGGAATGTTTGCTAAGATCAAGCTTTTGTTGGTGGACCACTTAATTGCCTTAATGGAATATCATCTGACTTGTTTCACTGAAATTTACCAGCCTATATTGTTAAACTATAACCCACCTATGTTCTCTTCTTGTAAATTCCTGGTCTGGAGAATAAATGTGGGAGGAGAACCCCAACTCGTGGTTAATTTCCCAAATGGAAGGAATGCCTCTCTCTTGAGGGTTCTGGGAAGTTAACCACTTTGGGACTTCTCACTGCTCAGAAGAGATGGGCTTTGAGTAATCCTTTGCGGCTCCCTCACCCAGGGGAAAAGAGGTGACAAGTCTGTGGGGGGCAAAGCAACATTCTCCTCATCTCAGTGCCTTTTACATAATAGGTGATGGTAATTTTTGTAAATGAATGAAATAGTGGAGTGAAATAGAACCCACCTCTCAGGATTTAGTCATCTTTTTTTCTTTTTATAAAACCAAATTACCTTCTCAAGGCCAATAACTGAGTCTTCTGAGGCTTGTGGTTTTTTTTTCTTAACTAGAGTTTCTCTCACATACTTCGTGTGAAGACAAAATGAGGCCATGAGCTTTATTGTTATTGTTTAAGCAAACATATTTAAAATTGCATAATCAACCATGCCCTAAAGACCAAAGATACTTGGAAAAAAATTCTTAGTGATGAAAAATATTAAATATTCTAGTGCATTTGCTTAAAGAAAGTAATAAACTTATTAGGAACTAAATCTGCTGAATAAAATTCAGTAATGGGGAAAATACTACTTCTCATAAAAAATATTGACAGGGCTCTGTTTGCAAAAAATATTAAAGAATTAGTTAATGGAAATATAAAGAAATAAGGCTGAAGTTCAGATGTGACATAAATTGCCCCTAAAGTCATTTCTACATGAATTTTTCAAAATCCATTTTTAGAGAGGATAGCATCATTGAAAAATATATATAATCTCCAACAAAAATATTCTCTATATGAGGATTCTTCAAAAAGTTCATGAAAAAGCAGAATTAAAAGATAGTACAAATCATTCCATGAACTTTTTGAAGACCACTTTATATACAATTCATAAACCAACAACTTCTCTTGTGTACATATTTTAAAAGTGTTCTTGCCATTTTATAATCTCATCTTACAACTGCACTTCTGGGTAGTTTTTTATGCTATTGATGCTGAATCCAGCTTTGTTGCAGCTTCATCAGGTCTCTGAGTTGGGCAGGTGTGCAGGCAATTAAGAGGACCAGCTTTCTAAAGTCCAGTTAAATCAGGCTCCTTAGTGATGCTCCAAATTATTAGAATGGTTAATTTGGGGATACCGAAGGTCCATTAAACCCAGCCTACCTCTCATAATAATGGCAGAACTATAGGGCTGTTTTCTTTCATGAAATCCCCCAATATCATTTAGATCAGTAGCAGACCTGGTTGGCTCATGACCTCAAGGCATTTCTTATTTCTTCCCTCTTTTATTCTTTGCCCCCTTCCATTAGATGTTGAAAAGCCAGATACCTGCATGTGACTCCGTTCTGGCCAAAGAGGCTTAAGGGAAAAACTGCTGAGGACCTTCTGAGAGATAATTTGTTTCCTAATGAAAAGGACAGGCTTATGAAGAGAGGTCATTGTCATTGCCTCCTCCTTTTACTTCATTCTTGAAATATAGGTGGGATGATAATTATATCTGGAACTGTAGCAGTCATCCTGTGAGTATAAGGGCAAAAATCTAGCACACTGAGCACAAGGAAGGAAGGATACAGTTCATCCGTTGAACAATGAAATGCCTACCTCCATACATATGCATAAGTAAACAATAAGTGCTTTTTTGTTTACTGTTCATTGGATTTTCTACTACTTGAAGCTGAATACATACTAATTGATGGAGTCAAATGTGGAAAGTGTCATCCATCCATAATTCTTTCTGTAATCTGTTTAAAAACATTTCTCTATTATTTGTATCTATCTGTCTGTCTGTCTAGAGAAAATAGGTCTATCTTATTTCAACAACCTTTTGGTGAGTTTTTTGTTATATATCCTGAAATGAGTTTCATGAGTCTTAGATTTTTTTCCAGAGATTTTAACAACTTCTTAGTCACTCTCTTTATATACATATTCTTCTGGCACTGGTTGTGAATGCTTTTACAGTGATGGTATTATCATCTTTATGGCAATCTGAGTCATATTCATATTTCATCATATTTAACATCTGGACTAACATAAGATATATTTTACTCATCTACATAGAAGACTTGACTGGTTTATTGAGGAATCGCTATTTTTGTCCCTTTAGGGAGTTTTAACAGACAGTTCACCTACAGAATAGCTCTTCTTTCCAAAGTCCACATTGCCTAGAAATTCATGAGACTTCTTACTTTAGAAAAGTTGCCTTATGTGAGCTAGGTATATCCATAAATTCTCTTGATGTTTTCTTGCAAAATAACCTTAATAGTCTAAATTGTTATTTTTTTGTCCATGCCTCCCAAGTTCCTGATCATTGAACTTGCAGCATAGATATTCAGTGAATATGGTGCTTTTTATTCTAGAGCAGGTGTTGGAAAACTTTTTCTGTAAAAGACAGAAAATAATTTAGGCTTTGTGGTCTACATATGGTCACTGTTGTATATTTTATTTTGTTTTTGTTTTTATAACCATTCTAAATGTAAAAGCCATCCTGAACTCATGGGTCATACAAAAACAAGGTGCAGATTGGGTTTGTTCCATGGACTGTAGTTTGCCAATCCTTTTGTAGAGTATTTTCTGGAATGTAAGGTTAAGAAGCTTTCACTACTTCAATAAGAGGTAAAATAGCTGAGACTACTTAACAGAAAAGTTATAAGGGAGAAAGATAGGAGAGAGGGAAAAGAAAATATTATAGCATTCAAGGATTTGTGTTTAGGTGGTAAGTGTGAGGGTAACTTTTGCTTTCAGCCTGGAAATGTAGAGACCTGGAAAGAGCATTACTCCTATCATTACAACAAGAATAAAGTTTGCAAATTGGTGATTTTTTTAGAACCCATCATGGCACTGAGTTCTCAGAGCAAACAAAAAGCATGCAATTCTGAGAGAGACAGGTACCTTCAGGGAGAAATGGGACCTGAGCATTTTCATACATGGAGTAGACAATGCAGGAGGGGCTTATAAGCTGGTAATATTTAGCTAGAATTTATTAAATTGGTAAGGCTGCATGCAGCCAACCATGGTAGTGTAAAGGCCCTAGGGCCATAGTCGTAGAGGGCTTCATACCTTCTTACAGACTTTTTCCTCCTGGAGTCCCACAAGGACTTAGAGTTACTTTGAGGGAAGATCAGAGAAAATCCTAAGAAATCTGTCCCTAGTCCCCATAGTTCTAGCCAGGAGAAGGAAAAGTAGTCACTCTGAAACTTTCCAGACTAATCTCCACAATCTTCCATATGGACAAATGCCTCATTCTTTGGAGGGAAGAGTAACAAAACTGTAGCCTAAAAGCACTGGGGAAATCCCATTTCTTTTGAAACAAAATAAAAATCCCTACTCTGAGGATGAGGCAGGAATGTATGTTTGGTCAAGCAATACTTCTGCAGGAGAAGGAACACTGAAGATTACACCCCCAGTGTGACCGAGGTCCATAGTGCCTGATGAAGAATGAGGCTAAATTAGAACATTGGGTTATGCCCACCCCGTAGCCTTACCCCATCATTCTAATGAGCATCAAATAAAAATAATTGCAACATGCAGCTGGGAGAGCTGCAGCAGAGAGTTTCTCTTGATAGGAGTGCAAAGGGATGATCCAAAGAAAAGAAGGGAGACTTCTGAAAAATTACCACACACATTAAGTGCAAGATATTAGTAAAGAAATTTGAAGTCTGGGGTGTACTATAATCACAACTGCAAACATCAAACACAACCGACCAACTGATTAGACTAACATAATCCCTCTCCCCACATGAAAGGTCTAGGAAGGCAGAAGCCTCACTTATCTTCAAGCATTCAAAATATTTACCTTAGTATCTACTGCCAAATACGTGTCTGGCTTTTAACAAAAAATTACAATGTATACAAAAAGGCAAGAAAAAATGCCATCTAAACAGATAAAGAAATCGTTAGAGCCAGACCCAGATATGACATATATATTGTAATGATCAAAATAAAGGAATTTAAAATAACTATGATTAATGTGTAAAAAACTCTATTAGAAAAGTTAGACAGCATGCAAGATCAGATAGATAATTTCAGCTGAGAAATGAAAACTGTAAGAAAGAATCAAACAAATTCTAGAAATAGAAAAAACATCCCACACCAACAGACATGAAGAATGCTTTCAATTGAGTTACTAGTAGACTTGAGACACCTGAGGAAGGAATTCTTGAGTTTGAAGATAGGTAGATGGAAATTTCTCAAACCAAAACCCAAAGAGAAAAGGTGGGGGGAATAAAGGAGAAGCAACAGCAGCAGAGCAGAGCATCCAAGATCTGTGAGACATTATCAGACAGGCTGTTATACATGTAACTGGAATCCCGGAAGGAGAAGAGAGAGAAAACTAGTAACAAAAATATTTGAAGAAATAATGGCTGAAAATTTTCCAAAATAGGTAAAATGCCGCCAAACCACAGATCCAAGAAGCTGGGAAAATACCAAGCTAAGTAAATGTCAAAACCCTACACCTAGACATATAATATTAAAAAATGTTGAAAACCAAAGACAAAGGGAAAATTTTGAAGGTAGGCTTAGGAAAAATGGCACATTATCTTCAGGAAAGCAAGGACAAGAAATTAAGCTTACTTCTCATCAAACATGCAAGCAAGTACATATTGATATGACATATTTAAAGTGTAAAGAAAAAACTGTCAAGCAAGAATTCTATTTCCAGAAAAAATATTCTTCAAAAGTGTCAAGAAATAAAAACTCCCTCAGATAAACAAAAATTGAGAGAATGAATGGCTATCAGATCTTTCTTTTGCATAATATGAAATGTGAAAGAAGTTTTTCAGAGGAGAAGGAATATGATAAAGGTCAGAAATATGGTTCTACACAGAGAAATGAGGAACATCAGTAACCAAATAAATGAAGGTATAATAAAATATTTTCCTTATGTTTAATTGCTCTTAAAGTTATGTTTAAAGCAAAATTCTAAAATTGTTTAATATTCTTATAACATAGGTAAAAGTGAAATGTATGACAAAGATAGTACAAGGGATGGGAGGGAGGAATTAGAAATACTGTTATAAGGTCCTTATACTATACATGAAGTGATGTAATATTATTTAAAGGTAGACTTAGATTTTTAAAAAATGTATATTGTAAACCCTAGGAAAACCTTGTAAAAATTTTAAAAAGATATAGTTAGTAAGTCAATTTGGGAGACAAAATGGAATGATAAAAATGCCCATTTCAACTCAGAGATATAAGAAGAAAAAATAAACAATAAACTAAACAAATAGAAAACAGCTAATTAGATGGAGCATATAAATTCAACAAGATTGATAATCACTTTAAACATGAATGATCTAAAAATACCAGTTAAACAACAGAGGTTTTTAGATTGGATAAAATAGCAAAATACATCTATATGCAATATACAAACAATAATAACAACAAAATACTTTAAATATAAAGGATCATATAGACTAAGTATAAGAGGATAGGGGAATATATACCATAAAAATGCTAACTGAAGGATTTATGGCTAAGAATATTAATGTCAAACAAAATAGACTTCAGAATAAGAAATAGAAGGGATAAAGAGGAACATTACATAATGATAAAGTAGTCAGTTCTCCAAGAAGACATAATTCTGAATGTGTTTGCAGCTAGTCATACAACCTCAAAATACGTACAGTAGACACTAACAGATCTGAAAGAGAAATAGACAAATCCAGAATTATAATTAGAAACTTCAACACTTCTCTCTCAGTAAGTGAAAAACAAGTAGGCAGAATATCATTATGGATATAGATGGCCTAATCCACACTATTAATGTAAGAAAACTGATTAATTGATACTTATAAAACACTCCAATCAACAAAAGCATAACTCATATTTTTTCAAGTGCACATTAAACATTCACCAGGTGGACTATATTCTTGGCCATAAAATTAACCTTAACAAATTTAAAAGAATAGAAATTATGCAAAGTATGTTCTTGGACCATAATAAAATTAAACATAAATTGAGAATAGAAGGATTTCTTGAAAATCTCCAAATATTTGAAAATGAAACAATACTCTTTTAAGTAACTTGTAGTTCAAATAGGGAGCCTCAATGGAAATTACAAAATATCTTGTACAGATACCAAGGACATGGGGAAAAGCTAGAATGAACCATGTTGTATTGTAGTCAGAGATATGGTTATGAACTCATTTTTTGCTTAATATAGATGCAAATGGAGAGATACAAAAATAATTTTAGATGCATTACTATAGTAGTTCTGTCTACTAAGAAGTACTAGAAGCAGTAACACCCCAGTAGCAATGAGTATGCCCAGTGCCCAGATATTGCTTTCTAAATACCATTCTTCTAGAAGGAACCTGGGATGCTTGAAGAGATGGTGTATTCCAGGGCTGGCACAGGGAAATACATTTGATCTTCTCTCTTCTAGTTGTTTAGTTGCATGCAGTAAAACACTATTGATTATAGATTTCTGGGTTGACTGTACACCGATAGTGCTTATTTTTCCTATCTCACTGTACTTTGGTGTCCATTAATTAGTCTTTCACTATCCTTACTCCCTTGCCCCTCTTTCCCACCTAGAGTGATCATAGTTCTCTTTCCTTTTAACAATTGAACTTATTGTTATTTATTCATTTTTGTTTGTTTGTTTGTTTGCTTGCTTATTCTGTTTTGTTTTCTTTTTTAGATCCCACAAATGAGTGAGAGCATGCAGTATTTCTCTTTCTGTGCCTGGCTTATTTCACTTAATTTTCTCCATCCTCATCCATATTACTGTGAATGGCAGAATTTCATTCTTGTTTATGGTTGATTAGTATTCTATTGTGTATAGGTACCACATTTTCTTTAACCAGTCATCTATTGATGTACATTTAGGTTGGTTCCATATCTTGGCTATCATGAACAGAGCTATGATAAATGTGGGGGTGCAGGTATTCCTTTGATACGATGCTTTCTATTCATTTGGGTATATACCTAGAATTGAGATTGCTGGGTCAAATGGTGGTTCTATCTGTAGTTGTTTGAAAAACCTTCATACTGTTTTCCATAATGGCTGTACTAATTTACAGTCCCACCAACAATGAATAAGTGTTCCCCTTTCTCCACATCCTCCACATTTTTTATTGTCTTTCTTTTTTCATAATAGCCACTTTGTCTGGGGTGAGATGTTATCTCAATGTAGTTTTGATTTGCATTTCCCTAATGATTAGCGATGTTGAACATTTTTTCATATCCCTATTGGCCATTTGTATGTCTTCTATTGAGAAATGTCTGTTCAGCTCCCTTACCTATTTTTAATTGGGTTATTTGGTTTTTTACTATTGAATTGTCTGAGTTCTTTGTATATCCTGGAAATTAGCTTCTTGGATGTGTAGTTTGCAAATATTTTCTCCCATTCCATAGGTTGTCTTTTTGCTCTGCTGATTATTTCCTTTGCTGTGCAGAAGCTTTTTAGTTTGATGTAGTCCCATTTGTTTATTCTTACTTTTGTTGCTTGTGCTTTTGAAGTCTTCTTCATAAAATATTTGCCTAGTCCAATGCCATGGAGTGTTTCCCCTGTGTTTTCATCTAGAAGTTTTATAATTTCAGGTCTTATGTTTATGAGTTTAATCCATTTTGAGTTGAATTTGGTATTTTATGAGAGATATGGGTCTAGTTTCATTCATTTACACATGAATATCCAGTTTTCCCAGTATCATTTTTTGAAGAAGCTGTCTTTTCCCCAATGTATGTTTTTAAAGACTTTATCAAAGATCAATTGCTTTAAGTGT
>NW_007731446.1:29827-31706 GCF_000696425.1 Galeopterus variegatus | reverse complement strand
TCTGCAAACAGGGACAGTTTGACTTCTTCTTTTCTAGTTTGGATGCACTTTATTTCTTTCTCTTGCCTAACTGCTCTGGCTAGAACTTCCAGTACTATGTTAAACAGGAGCAGTGAGAGTGAACATCCTTGTCTTTTTCCCATTCTTGGAAGAAAAGCTTTCAACTTTTACCCATGCAGGATGATGTTAGCTGTGGGCTTGTCATATATGGCTTTTACTGTGTTGAAATTTATTTCCTTCTATACCTAATTTGTTGAGAGTTTTTACTGTAAAGTGATATTGAATTTTTCAAATGCTTTTTCTGCATCTATTGAGATGATAATATAGTTTTTAATCTTTTATTTTGTTGATGTGATGTATCACATTTATTGGTTTGTGTATATTGAACCATCCTTACATCCCTGGGATGAATTTTGCTTTATCATGGTGTATAATCTTTTTGATGTGCTGGTGGATTCTGTTTGCTAGTACTTTGTTGAGAATTTTTGCATTTAGGTTCATCAAGAATATTGGCCTGTAGTTTTCCTTTTTTCGTTGTTGTTGTGTCTTGGTCTGGTTTTTGTGTCAGGATCATGCTGGCCTCATAGAATGAGTTTGGGAGAATACTCTTTGATTCAATTTTCTGGAATAATTTTAAAAGAATTTGTATTAAATCTTCTTTAAAAGTTTGGTAGAATTCAGCAGTAAAGTCATCTGGATCCAGGCTTTGTTGGGAGACTGTGGATTATTGATTCAATATCTTTACTCATTATTGATCTGCTCAGGTTTTCTATTTTTTCTTGGTTCAGTCTTGGAAAGGTGTATATCTCCAGAAATTTATCCATTTCCTCTAGATTTTCAAATTTGTTGGCATATAGTTGTTCATAATAGTCTCTAATGAGTCTTTGTATTTATGTTGAATCAGTTGTAATATCTCCTTTTTCATTTTTGATTCATTCCAGATGTTTCTCACTGTGTGATGGAGATGCAAAGATTACTCAGAGCCCAAATATTAAGAGCAATGAGAAGCTCAAGGGACTGTACTGAGACAACTCCCTCAAGAAGGGAGAAACAAGGTGCAGCTTCAAGTCAGTATTTGCTTCAGATTTTATTGTAAAAGCAAGGAAATACAAGAGAAAAAACAATTTAATTGGTCATTTAGCAAAGGAATGAAAAGAAATTGACTATGGGGCAATCTCCGGAAAGCATCTTGAGAAACAAAAGAAAGGGAATGAAGCTGGATAAGAAATGACCTTAATGTTCTTATCTAATCCAGCAGAAACTATTTGCTGTTTTCAGCACTTAGGTTCTGCATAAGTGCATTTATGACTTTTGCCCTTTGTGCACTCCCTGTTTTTTGTCAAGCCTATGTGCTCCCACAGGTCTTTTTCTTTTTTGGTTGGTCTAGCTAACAGTTTGTCAATTTTGTTTGTGTTCTCAAAAAACCAACTTTTCATTTCACCAACTTTTGTATTTTTTTTCTAGTCTCTATTTCACTTAGTTCTGCTCTGATCTTTATTATTTCTTTCTGTCGGATCTTTATGATTTCTTTTTTGGGGGGGGGTTGGATTATTCTTGCTTTTTAGTTCCTTGAGTTATAACATTATCTTGTCTTTTTGGGATCTTTCAATTTTTGTGATGTAAGCACTTCTCCCAACAATCTTCCCTCTTAGCACTGCTTTTGCAGTACCCCATAGGTTTTGGTAATTTGTGCTTGTATTTTCATTTGTTTCAAGGAATTTTTTGATTTCCTGCTTTAGTTCTTCTTTGACCCTTTGGTTGTTTGGGACCATGTTGTTTAATTTTCATGTATTTGTATAGTTTCCAAAGTTTTTTTGTTGTTGTTGATTTCTAGTTTTATTCCATTGTGTTCTGAAAAAAATACTTGATATGATTTAAA
>NW_007731446.1:1227-29499 GCF_000696425.1 Galeopterus variegatus | reverse complement strand
GATTTCCTGCTTTAGTTCTTCTTTGACCCTTTGGTTGTTTGGGACCATGTTGTTTAATTTTCATGTATTTGTATAGTTTCCAAAGTTTTTTTTTTTGTTGTTGATTTCTAGTTTTATTCCATTGTGTTCTGAAAAAAATACTTGATATGATTTAAAACTTTTAAAATTTGTTTAGACTTTATTTGTGGCCTAACATATGGTCTGTCCTGGAGAATGGTTCATGTGCTGATGAAATGAATGTATATTCTGCAGTTGTTGATGAAATGTTCTGTAAATGTCTGTCAAATCCATTTGTTCTAAATTGCCATTTAAATTCAATATTTCTCTACTAATTTTTTGTCTTGGTGATTTGTCCAGTGCTGAGAAAGACATGTTAAAGTCCCCAACTATTATTGTATTGGTTTCTATCTCTCCTTTTAGATCCTATAACATTTGCTTTATATACCTGGGTGGTCTGATGTTGGCTGCATATATATTTATGATTGTTATATTTCTCGCTGCATTGATCCTTTCATCATTATAAATTGTCCTTCTATGTCTTTTTTTATAGTTCTTGGTTTAAAGCCTATTTAATCTAATATACGTATGGCAATTCCTATTCATTTTTGGTTTCTGTTTGCATGGAATATCTTTCTCCATCCCTTTGCTATTAGTCTATGTGTGCCTTTATTGGTGAAGTAAGTTTCTTGCAGTCAGGATATTGTTGGGTCTAGTTTTTTAATTCACTCAGCCATGGTATAGCTTTAAAGTGGGAAATTTAATCTATTCACATTCAGGGTTGTTATTGAAAGGTATTGTGTTATTCCTGCCATTTTACTAATCATTTACAGTTATTTTATATTTCTTTTGTTCATTTCTTTCCATTTTTATTGTTTGTTTTTGCAGTTTGGTGTTCTTTTGTTGTGATAAGATACATTTTCTTTCTCTTTCTCATTTGTGTATCTGTTCTATTAGTGATTTTTATTCTATCTTGTGTATTCATGATGATAGCTATCACTCTTTAGACTGCAGATGTAGGACTCCCTTGAGGATTTCTTGTAAGGCTGCTCTTATGGTGAATTCCCAGTTTTTGTTTGTCTGTGAAAGATATTTTTTCATCTTCATTTCTGAAAGGATAGCTTTGCTGGATATAGTATTCTTGGCTGGAAATTTTTTTATTTTAGCACTTTGAATATATCATTCCACTCCCTTCTGGTATGTAAGGTTTCTGTTGTAAAATCTGCTGTTAGTCTGATGGGAATTTCCTTGTAGCATATTTGACATTTTTCTCTTGCTGTTTCTAGAATTCTTTTTTTGTCTTTGACTTTTGATAATTTGACTGTAATGTGTCTTAGGGAGATCCTTGTTGGGTTGAATCTGGCTTGTGGATCTTTGACTTGGGAGACTGTATTTCTCTCAATACCTGGGAAGTTTTCAGCTATTATTTCATTAAATAGGCTTTCAATGCCTTTTCCTTTTTCTCCCTTCCAGTACAACTATAATATGTATGTTTGTGTGCCTAAGGTTGTCTGATGGATCTCATAGGCTTTCTTCACTTTTTAAAATTCTTTTTGCTTTTTGATCCAACTTGGTTAATTCAAAAAGCCTGTCTTCTAGTTCAGGAATTCTTTCTTCTGCTTGTACTAGCCTGTTGCTTAAGCTCTTGGTTGTAATTTTCATTTCACTGAATGCATTATTCAGTTCCAGGATTTCTGTTTAGCTCTTTTTTTATTGTTTCTATCTTCTTGTTGAATTTCTCATTCATATCCTGGATTGTTTTTTGACTTCATTGTGATTTCTATCTATTTTTTCTTGCAACATGTTGATTTTTTTTTAATATTGCCTTTTGAGATTCCTCTTCAGGCATTTCACTGGTTTCCTGTTGTTTGGGGTCAGCTATTAGAGAATTATCGTCTTCTTTTGGGGGAGTCATGTTTCTCTGTTTTTTCATGTTTCTCATATCTCTGTGTTGATGTCTGGGCATCTGGTGGTATAATTGCTTCTTTTAATTTTTGGAGTAGTTTTTGAGGGGAGAGACTCTTACCTGTAGAAGTGTTCTATATTAATAATTGGGTTGGGCATCATAGATTTTGTTCTGGGTGATCATGGTAGTAGGTTCAAGCTTGCTCCCTACATCCTCCCCACTGATCTAGGCAGGCCCACTGTGTCAGGTGGGCCTCTGAGCTCCCAGGGAAAGTGGGCATGGATCCAGGTGATTGGCACAGGTGACCATCACAGGCCCTACTTGCTGTCCTCTGTGGTGGGGTGAAGGGGGGGGGGCATCACTCAGTTGGTTCGGTCACTGAACTCCCAGAGGGGAAGGAGGACATGGATCCAGGTGGCTGGCATGCTCCCCCCATGGTTTCTGGTCTCTGCTGTTGTAGGAGGCTCACTGTGTCAGGTGGGACTCGCAGCAACCCCTGGTTCCTATCCCAAAATGGTGATGTGCAGTGGCAGCCTGGGACCAAGGAAGATGGGGGAGACCAAGCAGGTACTTCCCTGTTGGAAAAATACTGTTGTGTAGGCTCTTAGCGGCTTCCCATGCTGGGTTCACTGTCCATGAGGGCTGCGTGGTTACTTTGCAGCCTGATTTGCAGGTGTCTGTGGTGGGAATATTGGTTACCACTCCCCTACCCCCAATCTCCTGCTCAGCAGTGCAGGGTCTCTCTAGTCTCCATGCTAGTCTTGGTTGGGTGCTTCTCCTGTCTTTCTATGGTGTTGTCTTTTGTTTCCAGATCTTAGGGGTTTTACTCACTGTTTTGCTGGATTCTGTCATTTTCACCTAGACACTATACAGTAGATTATCTTTTTGTTGCTTTGGACGTTTTTTACATTAGAGGTGAGGGCTGGCTGCCTCTACTTAGTCCTCTTGCCCCCCAAAAGTAAATATATAGCTTTCAATAGGGAATAAAGGGTGATGGTAGTGGTGAATATTAGAATTTCACGTGGACATTTTAAAGATCTAATTGTATATATTCCTGGTTAAAGTTATTAAGTGGGTATAAATAGTATAGCCAAATGACTAGAAGATTGTAGTAGTCATTAGCACAGCTCAATAATATTTTCTTATACTCTTGAGCAGAGAAAATATTGCCCTCCTCTGCCTCTTCCTTGAAGTTGATATAACCACGTGACTTTCTATGATGAATGAAATTGAGCAAAGAGAAAAATGTTATTTGGACTTGCATGATTGAGAAATAAACTTTTGTTATGGTAAACCATTTAGATTTTAAGGATAATTTACTGCTATTGCATAGTATAGCCTATCTTCACTGATAGAAAGAAAATTATTGTCATTGTGAAAATCTATAGATTGGTGGCAGTATACAATATATAATTACAGAAGTGGGTTTCAACTGGGTTTTAACTATAAAGATGTTTTCTCAAATACAAACTGACACAAGTTCTACGATATATAAAGATAAAAATTGTACAATTGTTTTGCTGGAAGAAGGTGGAGTGGCTCCTCTAGCCTACTTTTCTACCCCCTGCCCCTTCCCCCACCAGACTTTAAGGCCTCTGAGGTCCTTGGGGCCCATTTGTCTTCACAAAGCACTATTGAAAAACCACAGCTATGGGAAGATAGATTTTAGCTCAGGAGAAGGAAGTACTTTCTCTGAGTCAGAAATGTCCAAAGATAGAAAGAGATATTAAAGTAGTGAGCTGCTGTCACAGGAAGTGTTAAAGCATTGACTGCTTATGCTAGGCAGGTATGATGGTAGAAGGTGTTCTGTCATTGTTTGGCCATTTCTAGCCTCAGAGGTTTTGATTTTTAGGCCTCGTCCAATGGATAACCTCCTCTATTATTACTTATCTCTTTCTCTGCCTTACTTTTCTTCACAGAGTTTTTCTATACTTTTTGGTGTGCCCAAGTTGGCTGTTTTACAGGAGCAGTACATAGGAAATGTACTAACACTGTTCAGTTTGCATACAGAAATTCTCTCTCCCAGTTCTCCTAAGACAGCTTCCCAAAGCAATCCTTGAGCCATATACAAGTGCCTGAATAAAATTTGACATTTTTTTCTTCTCTTGTGGTGTTCAGTGCAAGTGCATTTGTGGTCAGGAGTGCTGATTTTGTGGGTAGAGAGAGAAAACCTTAACTCAGATAAATTTTAATCCCCCAAATGCGATTTCAGCAAACCTAAAGAAGATAAGGCTGTGAAGTGTTTTTTTCTGTCACTCCAGAGAAGCTAAGCCCAATTAGGTGGCCCTTAGGGAAGGCTGAGCAAGTGAAAATGAAGACAGATCAGACCAACTATGTTAAAGAGGTTTCACTGAAAAGTTCCCTAGTCTAAAACCTCTTGGTTATCTTAATGGAGTCACTAGAGGCACCACCTTTGCACCAGCTTGGCCACATTTAAAAAATGTTTTCTGAGGATATTTGTACTGCTGTAGACCAGAATTCATGAGCTAGAAACCTGTAGGCACTGTCTGGGCTACTGACATGTTAGGTCTGCATGGCAGTTTAAAAAGTTCCAACTATTAAATATCAGAAGATTTCCAGTAAAAAATCTTCTGACTTCTCTTGAAAATTCAGTATATCCAGTAATCTCAGACCTGTTTTACCATAAGACAAAAATGCACTTGAACTAAGTAGTGCTACCTGCTTTAGATGGGTCATACACTCTCCAGTTTACCACCATCCTGACCATGTCCTGATGTCCTATACCTGATCATCCCTACTCCATAAGGTTATTTGCCTGGTTCTCGTATTCCTTTGATTTTGCTGCATTTTCATTTTCCCCATATAATATCGATTACATTTAATGGTTAGGTAGCTAACAAGGGCTACATTTTGTTGGTTAACAGTCAGTAATCTTTCTACTAGAGCTAACTTCCCTGGGTTTCATTTTCCTCAGGGGTAAGTGAAGTGGTTGGACGAGGTGCTCCCTAAGGCTTCCTGTAGCTCTGACATTCTGTGCTTACACTGAATAACCTAAACACTAATACTATACAGCTTTTGTTTCCAACTCTTTTATATTTCTGTCTTTATTGCTCTATGTCTCTCTATCTCCGTCTCCATCTCTATCATCATCTAAAAGATTATTCTCTTACTGTATGTTTTGGAGAAGGATGCCTACAAGGTTTTCCCTAGTAGATATAAGGAGTGTGGCACCTGATGGTGGCAAAGGAGCATGCATGAGCATCTATTCTCTGTTCTCCCTTCTTATGAGAGACACCGTTTGCTTTGTTGATAGTCTTTCTGAGGCTTGAAGCAAAGGGTGCTTCTACTGATTCTAAAAGAGGATTCCAGAACACAGGGAGAATACTTTCTTTTTCTTTTTTTTACTTTTGCCTCACTTTCTGCGTGTAATTTGCTCATAATATAAAATGATTAGTAGCTGGAAATGTTTGCTGTATATTTTTCAAAGTTAAATATGCCAGGCAGCACCAGTTCTTTGTGATTAGGGTACTATGTTGATAGATATCCTAGACACAGATATAAAAAGAACAATTTGCATTTTTCTTTATATACTACACAAGATATCCATTTATATAAAGGACAAAGTGCTTATCACATCTAAATGGATTGCTTCTGAAATAGTATTTCTCAAACCTGGCTCACAGGGATAAAGATGCCATCTCTAATATGCTAGCTGTTCCAATAACCTGAGGACCAGAGTGTAAGGTCCTTGTTGGGATATGGCTTTGTTTTAAGCACATCTCTTGTAGTGTACGTTTGTGGTGTCTTTTTTCTCCCCTTTGTGTATAAAACGTCATTGTAAAAATGAAATAAATTTTATTTTATTTCATAGCTAGATGGGATATACATAGTTGTGTGAAGGGATTTTTTTTTTCTTCTCTAGATTTCTTTTCTTTCTTTCTTTCTTTTTTTTTCCTTTCTCTCTCTCTCTCTTTTTTTTTTTTTTTTTGTGACTGGCCAGTACAGGGATCTGAATCTGTGACCTTGTTGTTTGTTATAAGGCTGTGCTCTAAGCAGTCAGCTTCTTGATTTCTTTTTCTGTTCAAAGGAATCTCTTGCGAATGAAGCCTCTATATGTAATTTGTATTCAGAGTGCCTAAGCATTGCTATTGTTTTTTGAAACAGGTAAGCTATTTTACTAATATTTTTTGTTATTTTAAATTCCAGATCATCAAAAAAAAAGAAAAAGAAAAATTTGTGATAAGAAATTTGCCTCTTGCAGAGACAGAGATTATGTGGAAATAAAATCTATAGCAGACATACAGTTTCAAGGTTTAATAAGCTGTCTGATTTAGAAATAATTTTGTTTAGAACAGTTTACATTTTGTCTCCGTTGATTATTTTTTCTTCTTCTTGGTCATTACATGCACACAAACACACACATACACACACTAGGGGTTTTCAAAAAGTTCATGGAAAGGTTAATATTATCTTTTAATTCTATTTTTCCATGAATTTTTTGAAGCATCCTCATATGTATATCTCCATTTCTCTGTTGCTGGAGCAGATACTGCTAGTGATCGATGTAGCCCTGGGAGATGACTTGATAATACCAGGTCACTCTAATTGCATTCCTTTATTTTCTTTTTCCTTTAGTAAGAAAAAAATCCTGTTTTCCTTAAGTTTTGGAAAATCTCTAATGTTAATCATTCTTACTGATTCATAAGCTCTTGGGTTTCTGTTGCTTAAAAATGACAGCTCAAGCAAAGGTTTTTGTGGAACCACAAAGGGCCTTCAAGCTAATAAATACTTTGTATAATTGTGTTTAATGATAAATCTTAAAAGGTTGACCTAAGGAAAATAATTTATTTCTGACAACTAGTAACTAGTCACTTGTGCAGTTGGCATATGTGAGATAGGGAATGTTTGCTCTATCCTTTAGGATTTGGAAATAACTATAACAGCTGAAGTAAAAAGTCCTTGTATTATTTACCTTCAATTTTCTAAGATTTGATCTGAGTTCTTTTGTTAAATGCATATTTTTCTGTGATTTTAAATATAGAAATATAAAAGAAATAAGCCAAGTGAAGATACTGTGTGTGTAAATTACAATACATGAAAAAAAAGATTACTGAAGTTAGTAGACAGCTACACTGTGAAATCAAGCATGTCCTTAAAACTCAGTTTATTAATAATTCTGTTAGTAATATTGTTTCTCAGAAAATATGGTAAAGATTATGGTTTAAATATAAATAATATAAAGATAATGTATATAATCGTGGGAAGTATGGAAAGTTGTAATGAAAACAAATTAATGTAAACTCTTCAAAAGAAATGTAGGTTAGACCAAGAAGCCATATTCAGTGAAGCATATTTTAAAATAATTGATTTATATGAATAAAAGTTTAAAAAGAAAAACAGGTAGTTATACTAATCAAGCTTGATTTGCGAAATAACAAATTGTATTTATCAAGAATTATTTTTTAAGACATTAACAATGTATCCTGACTTTTTAAATGAATAGTTGCATTTTTATATAACCTCTTAAAAGTCTAGTCAGTTTGTCTTCAGCATTTTTCAGTATTGTGATAAGCATTAACAATACTAAAAACCAAAACAGATCAACAGATTGACGATTTAGTCTGGGAAAATAGAAATAACAGTGAAAAAAATTTCCTAGAAAATATGAGTTATTTAAGGGCATGAGCCACCTCTTATATTGTTTTAGTTCAACAACTACCTCAGGAGTGCTTATTAGCTACCACACCCTGTGCTGGACACTGGATGAATTAGACACACTTCCTGTTTCTAAGACAGATGAAGTGACTGTCTTTGTTCCTTATAAATGTTTTATTCATCTCTGTACTTTTAGTTCCTAGCATAGATCTGAACACATAAAAGGTAGTCAATATCCACTTGCTGCATTGAATACAATATTTGTTGAAAGAATGAACTAAGATTTCAGAATCTCTGTGTTGAGTTGTGTTTGGGCTTCTTATAAAGTTTGTAAATGGAAGAGAACACAGGTGTATGATATCTTGAACTTGCTAGGATGCAAACTAACAATATTCAAATAAAATCATTGCACTTAGAGTTTATAGTGTTAAACATTTCTATTTATGCTAATACTTAATATAGTGAAAAGAATAGGAGTCTGTGGGTGAGGTACCTGTGTGATCTTGGGCAAGTGCCTTACTCTCTTTGAGCCTGAGATTTCTCCATCTTTAAGATGAGGGCCAAAGAACCATTCTTAACTTGAAGTCACAGATGACCTTAAAGAATGCCTTGAATGACTTAGAATGGCATGCAAAATGATGAATTTTTGATAATGTATTCTTTACTTTAAGAGAAGCCAAACGTCAATACATTCTAATTAAGTCAATACTCCATCCCCCAAGCTTAATTTCTGGTCTAAATTATCTCTGGAGTTTATTTTACTTTGAAATATAGTCTGTAGTGCAACATGCAAAAATTTTAATCAATAGATTAAAATTAGAAAACAAGCCTTTCATCTTGATATTATAAAAGAGAAATACCATTTTAGGTTGTTTCCTATTTTCTACACTAATCAAATAATAACCCATCAAGCAGCTAATGAACATTTATTGATAACCATTATATATTCTGAACCATAATAACAAAGGGAAATCGTAAAAGATATACCAATATCTTTCTTCAAAGAATTTATTATCTAAATAGGAAGATTAAATCAACGTAGTCTTTCCTTTAAATGTAGTCATGGAGATAAATCTTACACCATAGAAATTAGAGGGAAGCTATATTTAAGACTACACTGGCTTTAAGTAAAATAAATTTATTTTAGAAGATTTATTAAGGAGATACCACTTTCAAGGTGTTGTGCTAGTCCACTTATGCAAGACACATTTATTGAGCACTGACTATATGCCAAGCAGAAAATACACTAATAAATATGGTCTTTCAACATTAAGGACTGTTTTCACGTAGGAAATAGGCATAAGAGCAAATAATTATAGTGCTGTGATTCCGTATTTTAATTCATGAAAAAATTGCATGGGAAAACAGAAGAATCACTCTAAGATGACCCATTTTGGTCTGGCTCTCAGTGGTCTCAAGTCTAATTGAGTGGTACCATAAATATACAAACAACTAAAACAAAGGGCAAAATATGTTGTAACTTAATTAGCTACAAAGTGTCACGCTGGTTCTGGGGCAGGAGAGTTCTCTGTAATGTATCAGGAAGGGAGAGTGAGGGAATGATCAATACATTGCTTTGTGAAAGTCATGGCACCATCACTGTGGAGGAATTTAATAATAGTGGAGAAAGCAGAGAGGGAGCAGCAGGAGGAAGACCTCACCTAAGGGCATATTTCTGATACATCTTCAGATTTACCTGGAATAGAGGTTAGAGGAAAGGGAGCAGCAGGAACAAAGGCTAGAAAAATGGGCGAGTCAATACTGGGGTACAAACCTTATCTTCCAGATAGTGAGGAAGTGTTATGGATTTATGCACAAGGGAAAAATGAACAGAATTATGCTCTCTGAAGCTTAACCTGGGGTAATTTGAAATGGAGATCAGGCCAAAGAAAAAAGGCTTGCTGTAGCAATAGACTAATGAGAAGTAAAAAGGAGCTAGACAGTGGTGAGTACAGTGGAAACAAAAAGAAGGGGACATATTTCTGTGGCATTGCAGACGCAGAGCAGCAGGATTTGACAGTTGATGAGGTGTGGGAATAAGTAAGGTAACAGACAAAGAAGAGTCAGGTTTTTTTTGTGTGTGTGTGTGTGTGTGCTTGGGTCACTCGGAAGATGCTGTTGCTGTTGGCAGAAATAAGAAAGTAAGAAGGACAAATTGTTTCAGGAAAAAACCATAGAGGTGAGTTGAATTCTTATTGAGGTCAGTGTGGGTTGCAACAGTCAGATAAAGCTTGGGAGCATGGAATAAGTACTGGATTTGAAGGACAAGCTGATTTTGGGTAAATATAGAAGAGCAGTTTGGGCAGTCCGGGCACAAGGACCAGCATGCACAGAGGCTCATAAATGGGAATGTTTAAGCAAAAGATACAAAAAATGTTATTTAATTCAGCAGATATTTATTGAGTGTCACTGGATTTTAAGTTCTATAAAGTTCTATGAAGTTTATCTGAATTGTTATCTCAAGATGGTGTCTAGCACTTGTAAATATTTGCTGAGTGGAATAATGAAGACCCACTCCATGCCAAGAGTTTTGCAAACTACTGAGAATAGAAGCAGAGTAAGTTCCCGCCCTCAAAGAGCTCACAAAGTCATCGTGAGGATATACATATATCTGCATATATATGTACATATATGTAATTACAAAAGAATGTATTACATGGTAATAGAGTAAAATGCAAAGTGTGGGAGGTACATCCAAATAGGCATCACAGAAAAGACATTGACATTCTCAGAAAATGGAATAAGTGAAAGGGAAAAATGAGAGTGGAAATGTAGCTGGAGGCCACTTATTAAAGGGCCTTATCTGCCATACTAAGGAACAGTAAATTATTCTGAAGGCTTCGGGTAGCTAAGGGATTGTGAAGGAAAGTGGTACTGTAGGAATTATACTGTAGGCACAGTAGTCAGCAAGTGGGGCACTAGAGGCATATGCATACGCCTTAGGAGATCCCAGGAAAATCCCTAAGGAAGATATTTAAAAAGATTCACTTGCTGGCTTCTCTTCCATCATTTGGTTTCACCCTTTGGAGCCTGGATAACCCAATTCCTGTATGGGAAACGTTGCCCTTTCTTTCCCCAAGGTACAGCTGTTAAGAGAGCTCATGAAAATTTCCCACTACTGAAGCCATTGGTGGCCATGAGAGGCACCCTTATGTTAACAGTTAAAAAACATAAGATATATTTTGGACTTTCAGCTATTCCATTTCCTAAATATGTGGCATGGGGGCATGTTCATTTATATATCTAAACTTGAGTCTCTTCATCTGAAGAATAAGGTTAAAAGTTTATAAGTAAATACATGCATTTAATCAATTTGTTGGATTATGTTTAAATCAGTAGATGTTGAAAGATACACTATATATTTTTGCTGTGTCTGCTATTTTCTTACATTTGCAAATAAGAAGTTTTGTACCCAAACATATTACTCTTCCAAATTTTAAGGATAGGAAGATGAATTTTTTAAAAAGCTGTAATTTAAAATTTCCTTTTGGTTAAATATAATTATTCTAAAAATGGCATTTCTCTACATATGCTTGCTTGGTGAAATTGAATATTACTTGCCTGTTTCTAGAATGTGACAAAAGTGGAAATAAGACAATTATAGACAATTCTGGTAATGGAGTTACCATATAAAGATTATATGAGTGGATGGCTTAGTTAGATTTTGTTTTTAATGTTTCAGGCAGTCTAGTTTCTCTTTTCCAATAAGACAATTATAGACAATTCTGGTAATGGAGTTACCATATAAAGATTATATGAGTGGATAGCTTAGTTAGATTTTGTTTTTAATGTTTCAGGCAGTCTAGTTTCTCTTTTCCTGGTTTTTACTTTCTGTTTGACCTTGAGGAAAACTAACTTCCTTTATCTCAAACATTTCTTATCCACATATCTTCAATATATAATCATAATACTTGGTATGTGTGAAGTGACTGACATCTGGCACTCATAAATTGCTTTATAAATGTGAACTTAGTCCTTGTGGGCAAGAGAGCAAAAGCAGTTGACAAAACAAGAGCATTTACTGGGTATTAATGATTGTTCTGGGTGCTGCAGGGTATAACAAAATTGAGAAAGAAAATGTTCTCTGTGCTTTCTGGTAGCCTACAGTTTAGCTTGGCAGTCCAAACACAATACGTTTTTGAAGAGGAATAAAAGTAGTGCACATGGGCGTGTTTGGCTTTGCTTTGACAATGGGTCTTGAGCCACCTGATGATGGGTTTTGGACATTACCAAAGAAACATGGTCTCAGAGCTGGAATCTTAGAGATCATTGTGTTCTCTTAGACAAGTGGAAGCTTTCCAACTAAACCAGTTTATTCATTAGCATTAACTTGGCTGCCAAAAATGGTTAAATAACTCATTTTGTGTTAGTTATGAAATCCAAAAAAAATTGAAACAAAACAAAACAAACACTAACTTGGTTTTTTTGTAATTTCTTTTATTATAGGCAGTTTTGTACCAACGCTGTTTAGTGATCAAAACCAAAAGGCTGCTGTTTCATACGTAGTTTATTGTCCCCACAAACGCACTACTTGAAAGAGCAGCAGCTATGGAGGGAGATAAAAAGAAGCAGGTGGAATACACTAGACATTCTCTGATACTTCTTGGCTCAAAACTAAGATGCTGTGACCAGCTGGACAGCTTACCAGAAATCATAAGCAGATAAATGGGCCGGTTGTTTTTATTACATACTTATTAAGAAATTCTGAGGTGAAAATGATTTGTAAAGCTGCTCTATTTGTGGAAGTTTGGATCACTTCTGTGGGTGTAGTTTGCCGTACAAAGTGAAAACTAAGCCTTTACAGTCCCAGCTATTGATCTTGCAACTACAGTGGAGAGTTATGCCCAGGCCCATCTGTCTAAGGGGCATCTCCACCTATCCGTTCTGTACTCTGGGCTTCTATGACCTGATAAACTGTTTTTAATTAGCATTGCAGACAATTTTTCCTACTCTGGGTAATATCTCAGCATACAACATAACATCCAATATAACTTTGGCAGTTCAGAAGTAAACTTATATAATATAATTATTTCTGTAGTTATGAACAACTGTAAATGATTTGTTGAGGAATATACATTCGTTGCAATATAAACATGAAATACTTTCATTTTTTTCAATCTAAATGTTTAACCCTGCTTTGTGAATTCCCTTTTAGCATCCTTTAACAACAGCTTGGATAGATTCCATTGGTTTTCTAGTCATTTTTCAGTTATTAAAACTTAGTTTAGCTCAGTTTAAAACTTTAATCTCATGTGTGATTCAAAACTTCCTCCCCTTGTAGTGTGGGTTAGAGCTGTAATCCAAACTTTATTGTGGGAGTGAGGTATGATCTGACTCTGAGATTCCTTCTGTACTTGACTTATGAAAAGTAATCTCTTTTGGTTTGGGGATGGGTGGGCAAAATTAAGGAATAAGGAAGCAGATATCTTCTGGTATACCTGGTCAGGACTTTCTGGTCTCTATGGATGAGTCTCTTGGAGCCTTTCTCACTTAGTTTCAGCAAGGGGAAAACACAGAGAAAGGAGGGAATGGCCTTTCTCCATTCCTCCATTCCCCAGAATTTGTGGGGACTGAGCTTCAGTAGAATCGGTTAAATAATGGATAATTCTATTTCAGTAGATAAACATAGGGCAAGATCGTGGGATTTCACATAGAGAGAGAATAATGAACACAGAGTTGAAAAATCAGAGAACATGTTTGGAGATAAATAGTCTAGACTGATTGTTGCATAGGAAGGCAATGAAAAATAAAGTTGCAGAAAGGAGAAAAATTTGAGACATTATGGAGGGTCTTGAATGCCAAGTTGACAAGCTTCGAATTGGTTTATTTTAGGAAAGGCTATGAAGCTAAGATGCTAAGAATACAACTGTGAACAAAACAGAAGGGAAAATACTGACAAGTATGGGCAATTTTGTCTACATTGCATTTCCAAAGCTCTTTTTGGGTGGTAGCAAGTGGTTCTGAAAGCTCTAGAATTCTAGCTGTGTATCTGGTGCTTGTCAAGTTTATTTCATTTATAGTTATACAAAGTCATTTTCATTTTAGTTATGTGACTAAATGGAATCTTTTTTTAATCAGAAATTTGTGTTATTAACAATTTCTTAGCTCTCAGTAGATTAGACCAATAAAATGTACCAACCCAAGATAATCTTTACTTGGAGTTACAGGGAAAGCAGTGCAGTCTTTGTATGCAGTAAATGACCCTTCCTTGGTATTGATTCTATGTGGGAATAATAACAACAATTCAGAAATATGGCAATAAATTCTTGATGAAAACATTAACTGATGTGGATTTAAAAAAATAGTTTTCTGCTAGCAGTCTTAACATTTTCTGATATTATTAGACAATAGCATTGATTGCTCTTATTATGAACACTTTTCTATATGTGGTAGTATATAATAACAAAATAACCATAATAATAACAACAAGGTATAACATTTATTGAGATCTTACTATATGCCTTCCTTTTTGTAAAACACTTCTCACAGGCTCATTTGAGCTCCACAACAACCCCACAAAGAAGGTGTTGTTACTATCCCCATTTTGTAGATGGGGGAGATAGGTGAGGTGTAAAGGCTAAGTTTCTTGACCACCTGTAAAGGTGGAGCCAGTACACAATCCAGGCAGTCTGGGTTCAATTGCTGAGCTCTTCAATACCACAGCGATGTCTGAGGCTGTATGGGACTCAGGATAGATCACCTGCTATATTCAAACACATGAAGGATGTGATGGTGGGCTTACTATGAGCATTTTGTATGGCCATGACCTTCAGATCTTTATTTAATGCAAGTTGGTGGGGAGGCCTCTTTTTCTGAGTCTCCCTCTGATATAGTTTAGATATGTTTGTCCCCCCTAAAGCTCACGTTGAAACTCAATTCCCACTGTGACAGTATGAAGAGCATGGGAAATCCTATTATGGTAACTGAAAGGTAAGGCCTTAAAGAGGTGATTAGATTGTGAGGACTATGCCCTAGTGAATGGATTGACCCATTCATAGACTGATAAGTTGATGGTTTCATGGGTGGTAATGGGTGTGATTCTGATGGCTTTATAAGGACAGTGAGGAACAGGTTAGCTCTCTCTGTTCAAGCCATTCACCATGTGACACTCTGCATTGCTGTAGATAGTCACTACCCATCAACAAGGCCCTCACCAGATGTGTTCCCTGGACTTTGGACTTCCAAGCCCCAAAACTATAAGCAATAAATATTGTTCCTTTACGAATTACTCAGTTTCAGGTATTTCTATTATAAGCAACAGAGGTCACTACCCATCAACAAGGCCCTCACCAGATGTGTTCCCTGGACTTTGGACTTCCAAGCCCCCAAAACTATAAGCAATAAATATTGTTCCTTTACGAATTACTCAGTTTCAGGTATTTCTATTATAAGCAACAGAGACAGACTAATACACCCTCCTTACTGACTGTCTCTGACTCACTATCTGACTATAGCAGAAATGGACATCTCTAAAGTGTGGGGATTTGGTGAGTTATCATGCTTTTCTGAAGTTCTCAGTAGCCTGTATGCAAGTGACACAACTGCATTCACTGTCCTTTATTTTCATCCCTACCTTTAGGTAATTGTTGAGCACATAGAGAACTCAGAAGCAGATGGTATCTAGGAAAAGTCTAGAAAGGTGGCAGCTCTAATATCATTACGCATCAAATCCTTAGCTTGGAGTGTCTGGAAACTCAGTTTTGTCAGCACAACAAGAGCTGAGCATGCTCAGGGGGATAACGTCCTTAAATTAAATGAACAGAAAACTATTGTATTGATTAAGTTAGTGAATTCATTAATTTTTAAATAAACTATGAGGCATAATTTTTAAACAATAAAATGGACCCATTTAAAATGTACAGCTTGATTAATTTTGATATATGTATATAACTGTGTAACATCAACCACAATCAACAGGTAGAACTTTCTATTATCCCAAAGTGTTCTTTGTGCCAGCTTCCAGTAACTTCCTAGACCCTACCCACAGCCCCAGGCAACCACCGATATGCTTTCTATCAGTATAGACTAAATTTTCTTTCTAAAGTTTCATTTAAATGGAATCATAGGTATATACTCTTTTATGGCTGGCTTCTTGTTCAACAAAATGTTTCTGAAATTTATGCATGTTATTTCACGTATTGGTAGTTCATTCATTTATATTGCTGACAATATTTTATTGTATGGACACACTACAAATAGTTGATCCATTTACCTTTGAGGAACATTTGAGCTGTTTGCAGCTGTTAGCTATTATGAATGCAGCTACTCTGAATATTTGTGTAAAAGTCTTTTTGTGGATAGAAGTTTTTGTGTCTCTTGGAATATTAGTCAGGACCCAATCAAGAGATGGAAACCGCACAATAATTTGAAAAGGAAAATTTTAATTTAAAAATATTATTAAAATTATGAAATAGAGGATTATTATTGAGGTAAAGAGAATTCTAAAGAATATGGGATTAGCAGAATAGAGAGAAGCCACTAACCCTAAGACTGAGATAGAACACCCGAGGAGGAGGCTACTCCCCTTCCTCAGCAAGATTCAGGGCTCATTTGAGAGGGCCTGGCCATGGATCAATAGATGATGGAGAATTGCTCTGAAGTGTCTCACCAACAGGAGTCCACTGGATATCTGCTTTCAGGAGTGCTATGGGGAAGTGTCCACCGGGAGGCACTGCACCTCGGAACTCACTGCAGAGATACACACAGGAGGGCTGGGAAGCTTTCCAAGGAAATGTGTCTAGCTGGCCACACTCACTGGGAAATTATTGTCTGCGTTGCCAAGTGAAGCTGTTTACCCAGAGGGTGTCTACAGTGGCATGCCATAAGGAAACATCCTAAAGGGGTCCCAGGGAAAGTTGAGAACAGAGAGGTGCCAGGCTGGCAGCACTCCATTGGGAAGCATCATGAAGGGATGTTGAGGGAAGTTCTGTAAGTGGAGTTGTCCTGTTAGAGACACTTCTCTCTAGGTGCCAGGGAAAGACTTTCAAGGGAATGTGCTTAGCAGGTGGTGGTAATGAACAAGTCCCTTGGGATTCCCTTTCACCAGCAGAATCCCTGACCCATGTGGATCTGAGTGCTTGCCACTATACGATCTCCAGTCATACCTGCTAGACAAAACTTAAAGGAAAGCCTTTTTATTTTGGAAGATGTTGATGAGGAGCCAGAGGTTAAAGTCCTAATTGCCTCTCCAATCGATGGAGGGCTAGGATTTACAAAGGTAAATGTATCAGGGAGACAGGATGGCCAGTGCTTCCTGCTTTAAGAGATGTATCGGGCAAGACAAGTTGTCTGCTTTTGGTACAGTCTTAATCATTAAGGGCTAGCTATAAAAGGAAAACAAAGTTCGTTCTATAGTGTATACATGAGCGTGGGGTGTTTTCTATGTTTACAGTGGCACTGGTGGGAAACCTGCTCTATGGGTCTTGGAGGAAGCTATTCACAATGAGGTCCCTGCCAGTGGCACTCCACTGCAAAGCTGCCTGAGGGGGCGCCCATGAGAAGGTGCCATAAACTTTTGGCTAATGGGCACTGCAGAAAAATCCCTTGTGCTTTCAAGAGCCTGATGTGAGGAGCATACCAGAACCAGGAAGAGATGCCTTTTTTCTTCTACTGTCTTTCCAGAACCCTCTATTAGATAGCTTCACATTGTGCCATCTGGCAGAGGAGAAATATTTATAGGATTCATCCCCATTATCATAGAACAGGTAGGTAATGAAAAATGGATATGGAGCTGAGAATCAATATATTGGTAACTGACACACCTGGTAAATATGTAGGAGTGGAATTGCTGAGTCATGTTACTACTGTATGTTTGTATAAGAAATTGCCCAACTGTTTTCCAAAGTGGTGTATCATTTGCATTTCCACCAGCAATGTATGAGAGTTTCAGTCGCTCTACATCATCACTAACACTTGGTAGTATCTGTCTTTGTATGTTTGTAGTGAATTTGTAGTTAACTAGTGTTAAGCATTGTAGTGAATTTGATACAGTATGGCTTTTTGGTTTTAATTCATATTTCTCTGATGGTGAATAATGTGGATAACCTTTTTATTTGCCTTTTGGCCATTGTATATCATTTTCGAGAAGTATATGTTCAAGTATTTTGTCCATTTTAAAAAACTGGGGTATTAGGTTGTTTGTTTTCTCATAAATGAGCAAGAGTGTGTTTTTGTGTACTGGTGTACGTATGTATATTCACACACACATGTATATGTGTGTGTGTCAATATTCTGGATGCAAGTCCATTGTCAGATATATGTTACTAATATTTTCAGTCTGTGTCTTGCCTTTCAATTTTGTTAATGATGTGTTACAAAGAGAACTCTTAAAATTTGATGAAATGTAAATTTAACAACTAAAAAAAAAACAAATTAGTGCTTTTCTGTCCTACCTAAGAAATCTTTGCCTAACTAGTAAATATTTTCTCCCATGTTTTATTCTATGAGTTTTAGAGTGTTAGCTTTTACATTTAGGCCTATGATCCATTTCAAATTAATTTTTATTGTATGGAATGAGATAAGGATTGAAGTTCATACAGATATAAATATAACCCCCCCCCCCAATATGGATACTAAATTGTTCTATCTCCTTTAGTTGAAAAGACTTTCTATCTTCTAATGAATTACCTTGAACCCTTTGTCAAAAAGCAATACACAGAGCATATATTCCTGGCCTATTTCTGGATTCCCTAATCTGTTTAATTAATTCATGTTTTATTCATATGCCAGTATGACACTGTCTTGATTACAGAAACTTTATGGTAAAATTTGCAATCCAGCAGTATAAGTCCTCCACATATGTTCTTTTCGAAATTTGTTTTTGCTATTCTAGTCTTTTTTTTCATATTGTTAATGTCTACAAAAAATTTTGCTGGGATTTTGATTGGTATTCAGTGGATTCTCTAGATAAATTTGGAGGGAACTAACATCTGAAAAATTTTAGTTTTATGATTCATGAATATTGTGTGTTTCCCTATTTATTTAGGTCTTTTTTACTTTCTTTCCACAATGCTTTGTAGCTTTCATTTTAAAAGTCTACACATAAATTGTTAAATTTATTTGTAAATAATTCATGGTTATATATTCATGGTTTCTAAGTATATAGAAATAATCTTAAAATTTTTAATATTGGCATTAACTCTTGAGAACTTGTTAAACTTACTTATTTGTTCTAGAAAGTTTCCTCTCTCTCTCTCTTTTAGAATTTAGATTTTTCTTCCTTGTTTCCTTGTCTGTACGCCTTTTATTTGCTTTTCTCACCTTGCTGCCCTGGCTATGATTACTACCAGAGTGTTGAATAGAAGTGGTGAGATTGGAGTCCTTACCTTTTTAATACAATATTAATGAAAAAACATTAATTTTTTTCATCATTAGGTAGGAGGTTAGAAGGAGTTTTTGATAGATGCTTAGATGCTTCCTTTTTTAACAAAATTGATTAATTTTTTCATTGTACATTGTTTTGGGGGTCAGTTTGTTGTTTCAATACATGCATATATGGTATAATGATCTAGTCAGAATAGTTAGCAAATCTATCACCTAAACGTTTATCATTTCTTTGTGTCTATAACATTCAAGATCCTGTTTTCTGGCTATCTTGAAATATACAATACAATTATTAGCTATAATCATCCTAGAGCACCAGAACTTATTCTTCCTAGATAGATGCTTCTTTTATTGATAGTTTTCTGAGTTTAAAAATATCTTTAAATCAGGAATTCTTTTTCTGCATCTATTGAGATGGTCATATGTATTTTACTGTGTTAATGTGGTGAGTTACACTGATTTATTTTTGAATGTGAAACCAACCTTACATTCTTGGGATAAATTCTTCTTTGTCATGGTGTATTAACCTTCTTTATATATTGCTAGATTCTATTTCTAAAAATTTCTTAAAGTGTTTGTGTCTATATTTCTGAAAGACAATGACCTGTAGTTTTCTTGTTTTAACTTTGTCTGGTTAAGTTAACAGGGTTATGTTTACCTCATGAAATGACATGGAAGTTTTTCCTCATCTTCACATATCTAAGAGTTTATATAGAATTGGTATTATACTTTACTTAAATGTTTGACAGAATTCTTCGAAGAAGATATATGAGCCTAGAACTTTTGTTGTTGTTGTTAAGATTTTAATAAAGAATTCAATTTATTTAATCAATATATGGATATTATGAATTTCTATTTCATTAAGTTAGTTTTAGAAAATTTTCTTTTTTTCTTTTTTATTGAAACATAATTTATTATATATATTTGTGGGGCAAAAGTTGAATATCAATACCTGTACAATTTGTGATGATCAAATCGGGATAATTTGCATGTTCTTCATTACAAAACATAGTCATTCCTTATGTCCATTAACCAATTTCTTGCTATCCCACATCTCCTCCCTTCTCACCTTTAGTAACAACAGTTCTGTTCTCTCCTGAAATTTCAATATATTGTTGCATCTGCCTTTCTCTATCTGTCTCTGTCTCTGTCTCTGTCTCTCTCTCTCTCATGAGTGAATACATGTAGTATTTCTCCTTCTGTACCTGGCTTGTTTCACTTAATAGAATTTACTCTAAGCTCATCCATGTTGCTGCAAATGGCAGAATTCCATTCTTTTTAATGGTTGAGTAGTATTCCATTGTGTATATATACCACATTTTCCTTATCTAGTCACCCATTGATGGACATTTAAGTTTGTTCCCACTCTCGGCTATTGTAAATAGAGCTGCGATAAACATGGGAATGCAGGTATCTCTTCGACATAATGCTTTGGGTATATACCCAGTAGTGGGATTGCTAGAACCTATGGTAGTTCTATCTGTAGTTGTTTTAGAAACCTCCATACTATTTTCTATAATGGCTGCACTAATTTACAGTCCCACCAACAGTGTATAAGGGTTTCCTTTTCTCTGCATCCTCACCAGCATTTGTAATTCTCTGTCATTTTGACAATAGCCAGTCTAACTGGGGTGAGATGATATCTCGATGTAGTTTTGATTTGCATTTTCCTGATGCTTAGTGATGTTGAGCATTTTTTCATGTACCTATTGGCCATTTGTATGTATTCTTTTGAGAAGTGTCTATTTAGCTCCTTTGCCCATTTTTTAATTGGATTATTTTTTTTAAACTGGCGATTTTATTATGATGTGCATGGTGTGCTTCTCTTGTGTTTACCGTACTTGGATTTGTTGAACTTCTTGGATGGAGATTTATAATTTTCATCAAATTTATTAAAATTGTAGCCATTCTTTTTTGAGTTTTTTCTCTTCCCCTATCTTTTCTCACCTCTGGAAGTCCAATTGTATGTATGTTAGTTCTGTCATTTCTGTGCTTCTAGTTACTGAGTTTCTTTTCACTGTTTTTTCAGTCCTTTCTTTCTCTGAGCTACATTTTGGATATTTTAAAATATGTTTTTAAATTTACTAATTTTTAAAAACTTTCATGGTTTTTAACCTCCTATTAATATCATCCAATGCATTTGTTTTTCAAATATAGTTTTTCATTTCTACAAATTTTATTTGCTTTTTTTCCTATATTTGGTCTCTCATCTCAGTAAGTATAAACTTTCCTTTAAATACTAGGAAATAGTTATAATGTTTTTATGTACTTGCCTACTTATTCCTTCATCTCTGCCATGTCAGGGTTGGTTTTTATTGACTGATATTTTTCCTGGATAACAGTCACATTTCCCAGTTTTATTCTATGTGTAATAGTTTTTTTTTTTTTTTATCAGATATAGAACACTGTGAATTTTACATTGTTGAATGTACAGATTTTGTTCTCTTCCTTTAAATTATAAAGTATATTTAAATTAAGTTTTGTTTATGGTTTAACTAGCTGTTGGTTAAGTTAATTGCAGTTTGGCTTGATCTTTTTGAGGCTTTTAAATAAGTTTTGATTAAATGGGTCTAGAGTAGCCATTATTCTGGAGTTAGATTAGCCCTACTACTGAAACAGAACTTCCAGGACTTTCCTGATTACACCAAGTGGTCTATGAAGATTCTCTACTCCGGTTAAGAGTTCAAAATGATTCCCAGCCCTCTGTGAGCTCTAGAAACTGTTGAGGTTTCAGCCACCTGTTTATTTTTTGCTCAGCTTTGTAAAGTTTCAGCTCACGTGTGTGTGTCTTAGTATTCAGTGGACTCAAGGAGATCCCTGTGCAAATTTCTGGCACCGTTTTCCTATATAACTCCATTTTCTCTCTAACTCTATTCTGTATCAGGCGGCTTCCTCAGTCTGCCTGAAATCTGATCTTCATGTCTTCAGCTTAGTGATACTGCTGTGTTCTGTTCAGGATCTCTTTCCCTGTTTTGATGTGTAGAATGTAGCCCTTGGCTGAAAGCCAGTGCAAACCTAGTGATCACCTTATTTGCTTTCCTTTCCATAGGGGTCACAATCCTGTGCTGTCTCTTTTCTCTGTCTGAAAGGAGATTTTCATCTATTTCTCCAGTTTCTTCTTTCCAGTGGGAGGGGTTCATTGTTTCATGATTAGAAACAATTCTCCTGATTCATTAATTTTTGATAGAAGTTTAAACTTTCTTATGACTAAAATACACCTAATTGTATCCTGGGCACCCTTTCCCTAATACCACCTGGTGGATTTCTTTAATAATGAAGAGCTTTCCTGGTGAGCATGGATTTGTTTGGCTCAGCCACAGAAAAGTCGAACACTGTCAGTCTCACAAGTATTCTCCTAACAAATTGTTCCTTCTCTGTTAAATGCAATTCAGACATGTCAGTACATCATGCCAAACATCTTGGAGTCATCCTTGACTTATTGCCGTCTCTTACAAGCTTATCTTTCAGGAAATCCTGTTGGTTCTGCTCTCAATATTGTCCAGCATCTTGTCCCCATTTCTACTGCCACCCTGCTGGTGCCTGTTATGTCATTTTGTGCCTGGATTTTTACAGCTCCCTAACTGTTCTCTCTGCTGCCTCCCTTACATCCTGCACAAACCCCTCTCCCCAAGTTAATGTTGACATAATAGCTAAAATAATACCATTAGATTGTTAGTCAGATCATATTACTGGGTTCTAAACTCTCTGACTAATTTCCTTCTCATCCAGAGTAAAGCCAAATTCCTTAGAACAGCCTACAAGGCCCTACACAGACTAGCCTCAGTTACTTCTTTTTTCCTATCACTGGTTGCATTTCAGACATAGTATGCTCTTGCTTTTTCTCAAACACACCAGGCATGTTTCCACCACAGGGCCTTGGCATTTCTGTTCCTTTGCTTTTTGGTTTTTTATGTCGTGTATCCACATTGCTTCTCTCAATATCAGCAAATTTTTATTCAAAGTCATTGTCTTTGTTAGGTCTTTCCTGTTCATCCTATTCGAAAGTTGTGCTCCTCTCCCCTCCTCACTATTCTCTTTCTTTTTTTTAATTTAAAAAAAAAATTTTTTTTTTTCTGACCGGTAAGGTGATCGTAACCCTCGGCACGCGAAAGTTGTGCTCCTCTCCCCTCCTCACTATTCTCTTTCTTTTTTTTAATTTAAAAAAAAATTTTTTTTTTTCTGACCGGTAAGGTGATCGTAACCCTCGGCACGGTGTGATCCGCACCACACTCAGCCAGTGAGCACACCGGCTATCCCTATATAGGATCCAAACCCACGACCTTGGCGCTCCTAGCACCGCACTCTCCCGAGTGAGCCATGGGGCTGGCCCTCACTATTCTCTTTCTTTTGTCTGTTTCTTTGGTAGACTTTATCACCATACAACATAGCTGAATATTTTATCAATTTATTGTTATTTTCCCTTTATCTCACTGAGAGTGTAATTTTTGTGTTCTAACCACTGGAATATTTCTGTTGTCTAAAACCTCTATTGAGCAGATAGTACTTACTCCAGAGATACTTGTTGAATAAATGAATATTTGAAGTCAATGATATTAGAGACCAGATTCTCGTGCCTTCTAGTCTCAGTGTTTCTTTGCCCTTGACAGTTTTGTACAAAAACTTCCAGTTCTTGATCTATGACCCCTTTTTTTCCAGACTTCACATAGGCTGCCTGTGTTGCCACGTTCTCTTTTTGCAGGCAGGTTACATAACACAGATGACTATGCTAGAGCTTTCTTTTGTATTAAGGCATATTTTCCTGGCTTTGCACACTGGTTATTTTGCTTGGACTTGGAAGTCCCCAAATAGACTCAGGTACATGTCTTTTGAAGTGGTTTATTTCTAATGAGGACTAATTTAGTCATTTGTGGTTTCTTTCTGAAGATTTCATTCTCAGATGGCAACATTAAGTTCCAGGGCAACTCATTATGACCACTAGGAACCACTTTGGAAGTGTTAAAAATGAGTTCATTTCAGCTGTGAACATTTGAATTCATATAATCAGTGTTTATTCCTTGCCACCCCCTTGTTATAAGTGGTGGTTAGATGCACAGGCTAACCCACAAAAGCCTATTTTAGCCACAGGAAGCTGAACTGTAGTTCTAATATCATTGTATGTACAGGATTTATAATCTTCTTTTATATGAAAAAAAATGTATCCAAGTTCTAAGCAGCTGTGAGGGCTATCTGGCTGCAAGTTCCCAGTGATCAATTTCCAAACATTTTTGAAATATAGTTTGATAACAAGTTGGCTTTACATTTACTTGGAAACATCTCATTATCTTGAATAAAATGTGACAATCGATGTTGATTAAATGTTGTATACAGGAATTGGAAGTTTAAAAGTGTTAAATAGTAACATTTAGAATTAATTTTATAGTTTTTTCATCCTTCTTTTATCCAAACATTGTAGCCCTTCTTACCAGTCTGTGTACAATATTCTCTTTTTTTGTGTGCCTATATCTGATTTTTTTAGAATTGACTGTTTTAGCATTTAAAAGCTTAGAGATTTTGTTAACAGAAGGACAGAGAATTTACTGTAGAATGGCAAAAGACCATTCTAGTGGCCCTTGTTTTGTTCACCAAATGACCTCTTAACAGGGTGAATGAGAGACAGGAGATGCAGTTTAGCTCTGAATTCTGGCTTGGAACATTTGTGCTGATAAACTAGGTTCCTGCCTTCATGATGCTATAACTGAGATCGCTTAGAATTGCAGAGTGACCTGCAGAATAAAGAGACCAGCATCCTCCAGAACAGTGAGTGAACTTCCAGATCTTATAATGGCCATTAACAATATGAGATTAGACCATGTGATGTCTCTACCCTGTTTTAATAACTTTACAAAGGATTTTGTACATGTTCCTATCTTTGTATAGTTCAATCTCCCTTCCATTATTTAACAATCCCCATTCCAGAGAGATAGGAAGAGTGAGATTTTTGTTTCTGTTTCAGAGATGTTTGCCTTTGGCAGTATGTGAATTCTTATTTTTCTTTGAGGCTGTTTCAGTTTTATTATATACTGTACTGCCACACTTTTGGTAATATTTTACCTCAGATATTTGTGTGTTGCCCTTTGGTACCTAGCTTTCCTCAAACTAGCATCCATAGATCCCTGGATCTTTGAGAACTTATTTTCAGTTAACCATGTGTACAATGAGAATGTTTAGATTTTCTATTCGATGATATAAAATAATTGATATAAGATTTTCTGGATTATCTGGATGCCCATTTTACATTGAGTTTACATTTGCATTGAAGCAGTGAAAGTCAATTAACATCACAAAAACTAATGCAAAGTTTAGTCTTAGTTTGAACGAGAAAAGAGTTGGGAGAGTTGAATCATCACAGGATCCTGGTACAAAGATGTGAAATACAAAAGAATATTCACCATACCACATTTACCATTAGGTGAATGTACTGGGTGATTGGGTAGATCTTATCTTCGTGTAAGTTGCAACATTGCTCCCTTTTTGTTTTGCAATGCAATGAAGATATTTTCATAAGCAATTTTTTAAAAGTTTGGTATTGCATTTTGATGTACAAATAGATTGTCACATAAAATGACCAATTGGTTGTCAAAAAGGAGTCTGCTGTTAAAAAGGGAAAATAATGAAAATTAATCAATAGTCAATATGTGCTCAAAACAATAATTAGTCCAACAGTAACTGACATAAAGTGTATAAAAACAGCTTTCCACTAGTAAACTGAGTTTGCAATTCAGTTTTAGAAAAACATTTCTATCATATTAAATTAATGAAGTTAAATTGATTGCTTGTTTTGTAATTTTTGTTAGGACATTTCTCCACTCTTATTTCCCTTTATAGAGATATACACATTAGAAAACCACTTCTGACATCTTGCCCCATCCTCATTGTTGGGAAAATAGAATAATTTAATCAAGCCCCCTCAACTTAGGTCTGGTTGGGTGTGGTGCAGCACATTCTTTGTAAGCAAGTTGTATGTGGGTGGAGTTAGTGCACATGGGTGACACCACCACGTGGCTAGCATTGACTGCCTCGTGTGTCCACCCTATGCAGCCATGCTCTCGAGCCTAAGGCTCAAAGGACCTTTTTTCCAGTTACCTAGCTCATAGACCTGCATGTGAAGGGTTTGTGACTCAGTCTGTGAACGGGCTCGAGGGGTCTGTGAGCTCCAGACCCAGCCCTAGCTAGACAATTGGCCCAGCCGGCAGGATTATGGGCAGGTAAAAGAGCTCTACACTCATTCTTGTTGATGGAGAAGGAGTGAATCACATGGTTGGAGGATGATAACCAATTGGTCCATGTTTTTTAATTGGGCAGAGCTAACTTATTTAAAGACTACAGACATTATGAATTCAGTCTTTCTCTCATTCTCTTTCCCTGCTCCCTGCATTTTCTTTTTTCTGCCTAGGACGCATAAATCATGGCTGCTCTGTAGACCCAAACTCTCTACAAGTCAGTTGTCCCAATGTCTAGACTTGGAAGAGTTAGGGCAGGTAATGCTTATCCTAACACGAAGCCATGTCCTTCAACAGCTTTATCAATCTGGAGGATGATATTTTTTGATCTCCACTTGTTTATCTCTTTCTCTTGATTGGTTCCAATCTTGAGGGAAGGAGAGATTAATCATTATTTGGCCTCTCAAATACCAATAATTTTCATTTATTTATTGAAACGTAATTACTTGTACATGCATGTGGGGTACAGTGTTGAATATCAATACCTATGTGCAATATGTGATGCTGAAATCAGGATAATTAGTATATTAAACATTACACAGTGTAATCATTTTTTTGTGGCCCTTTACCAATTTCTTGCTAACCCCGCATCTGTCCCCCTCTCCTACCTCTGGTGGCCTCAGTTCTGTTCTCTCCTTTTTAAAGTTCAAGGAATTATTGTGATTGTTGTATCTTTGTTTGTTTGTTTGTTTGTTTGTTTTATTTCCACTTATGAATGAGGACATGCGGTATTTCTCTTTCTGTGCCTGACTTACTTCAATTAACACGATGGGTTCCAGTTCCATCCATGTTGCTGCAAATAATAGGATATCATTTCTTTTTATCGCTGAGTAGTATTCCATTGTGTATATATACCACATTTTCTTTATCCAGTCATCTGTTGATGGACATTTAGGTTGGTTCCAACTCTCAACTATTGTAAACAGAGCTGCAATAAACATGGGAGTGCAGGTATCCCTTTGACACGATGATTTCCATTCCTTTGGACATGTACCCAGTAGGAACATTGCTGGATCATATGGTAGTTCTACCTGTAGTTGTTTGAGAAAACTCCATACTCTTTTCCATAAAGGCTGTACTAATTTACAGCCCCACCACAGTGTAGGAGGGTTCCCCTTTCTCTGAGTCCTTGCCGACATTTGTCATTCTCTGTCATTTTGATAATAGCCAGTCTAACTGGGGTGAGATGATATCTCAGTGTGATTTTGATTTGCATTTCCCTGATGCTGAGTGATGTTGAGCATTTTTTTCATGTGTCTCTTGGCCATTTGTACATCTTTCTTTGAGAAATGCCTCTTTAGCTTCTTTGTATATTTTTTGATTGTGTTTTTTTTCACTGTTAATTTGTTTGAGTTCCTTGTATATTCTGCATATTAATCCCTGTTGTATGCATAGTTTGCAAATATTTTCTCCCATTCTGTAGGTTGTCTTTTCACTTTGTTAATTGTTTCTTTTGCTGTGCAGAAGATTTTTAGTTTGATATAATCCCATTTGTTTATTTTTTCTTTTGTTACTGTGCTTTTGGGGTCTTATTCCTAAGGTCATTGCCCAGTCCTACTTCCTGAAGTATTTTTCCTATGTTTTCTTTTAGGAGTTTTACAGTTTCTCCTCTTATTTAAGTCTTTAAACTATTTTGAGTTGATTTTGGTATATGGCAAGAGGTATGGGTCTAGTTTCCTTCTTCTTCATATGGAGCTCCTGTTTTCCTAACAGCATTTATTGAAGAGACAGTCTTTTCCCCAGTGTATGTTCTTGTTGCCTTTGTCAAAGATCAGTTGGCTGTAAGTATGTGGGCTGACTTCTGGGTTCTCTATTCTTCTGTTCCATTGGTCTGAGTGTCTGTTTTTATGCCAGTACCATACTGTTTTGATTTTTCATTTATTTTGTAAATTTGCTTTTCATTTATAATTGTGTGGAAACTATATGTGAAGGATTTTATTCTTTTTCTGTTATATAAATATAAGTAAAATTATAATGAAAATAATTTAAGCCAATACCAAGAATACTTGAGCATGCTTTTCCTTTAATACGCATTCATATATCACTTAAGTTATAGAAAATCTGAGATAAGGGAATTGTCGCTAACATACTCAAACTCAATCAAAATAAAGACTAATGCGGAGGATTTCCTCCGCCGCCTTCTCTCGACCCCCGTTCTCCTCACGCCCGGGTGCAGCTCTGAGCTCCGCTGTTCCGCGAGGCTCCGCACTG
>NW_007731446.1:0-542 GCF_000696425.1 Galeopterus variegatus | reverse complement strand
TTTCAAGCAGTTGGCATATGGGACTCTGAGAGATGCTGCTGCCCATGACATGTTGGAATTAGCATGATCAACTACCCACTTTGGATTTCACCCAGTGGCCAAGAGCTTTGCATGGTAGACAGGAAGGGTTGGATTTTTAAAACGAGTAAACCAGAGACCTCTCCATTTTTCAGTGGGCAAAGTGAAGACAGCAACTCAGGCAATATCAAACCACCAGCAGTCTTTCTTATAACAGTCTGTGGCCTGCGCCTTCTCTTTATATGGCGACGGGTCTGGAGCGGCCGTGACAGGAGACAGTGCGATCCTGTGAGCCGTGCGCTGTGATACCAGAGTATTGATTGCATTTCCAAGAGCAACAAAAGGCGAATAATTCTTTCAACAACGATCCTACATCGACAAACAAGCGGCAGCAGGTTCGAGGTTTTGGGGCCAACACAGAGGAGGACTCCTGAGAGCGCCCAAGCCCGGCTGTGGAAACGATCGATCAGCCCAGACAACAAAGGCCAGGAAAGCCAGCAAAGGACTGCGCAGAGGTGGAGTGA
>NW_007731445.1:133658-159359 GCF_000696425.1 Galeopterus variegatus | reverse complement strand
CGTTGTTGAAAGATTTATTCGTCCTTTGTTGCTCTTGGAAATGCAGTCATTCCTTACGCAGCTTCTGTGAGAAACTTTTGCAGGATCGGTGCAGAAATGGCGGAGAAAGTCCCTGGGAGCGCCCTTCTCCCTCACCTAGTTAAGATTTTTTAAGGCAGTATTTTTCATTTCTCCAATTTCTACTTAGTTCTTTCAATCTGCTTTTTTCAAAAAATCATTTTTCTATTCTTGTTTTATAGATCTCACTTCTTTATCTCTTTAAGCACTTAAAGTGTACTTATTTTTAACAGCCAATTAATTTATTTAATTCTAACAGCAACCCTAGGAAACAGGTACTGTTTATCATCTCCATTTTACAAAGGAGAAAATGAGGCAAAATGTGATGATGTAGCTGTCATAAGGTCACACAGTTAGTAATTGGTCAAATTGGGAATTAAAAGTAGAAACAAAGGAGTTTTGCCTGAATTGCATAACCTCAAAACTTCATATGTTGAAGTTCTAACCCCCAATACCTCAGAATGTGACTGTATTTGAAGACAGGGCCTTTAAAGAGATCATTAAGATAAAGTAAGATCATATAGGTGGGCCCTAATCCAATACATCTGGTGTCCTTATAAGAAGAGGAAATTAGGACACAGACATGCTCACACGTGGAAAAGATCATGTGGGGACTCAGAGAGCAGAAGGCAGTCATCTGCAAGCCAAGGAGAAAGGCCTCAGAAGAAACCAAACCTTTTGATACCTTGGTCTTGGACTTCTAGCCTCCAGAACGGTGAGAAAATAAATTTCTGCTATATGAGCCACTCAGTCTGTGGTATCTTGTTATGGCAGTTCTCGCAAACTAATATACCTAACTTCTTCACACACAAACATTCCTAACCTTTTCCTCCAGCCAAATGTGTTCAAACTTGTTATCATCTAAGGACAGAAGAGACTTAATTGTTGTACTGTGAAACATGAAGGTAACAATTTCACACATCCACTTCTGAAATGAAAAGCATACTTATTTTTCAAAGTCGCTTTTTATATTATTCTGTTGTTTCTATTTCCTCAAGTGTCAACTCTCTCATTTTTGTGGGATGTGCATGTTGGATTTCCTCAAATGTTTTATTATTTGTTATAATACTTTGTAATAATTCATATTTGTTTATATGCTTCATATTGGTCTTCTTCCAATGTTTTATAGTTTTCGTGAGTGAGCTCATCTTCAATAAGAATTGTCTTCTAGATGTGAGGGTGGGATTGTTCCCACTAGTGCCCTGGGTTGTGGAGGCCTCCCCACCGATGCCTCTACCTAAGTCATAAGTGTTCACAGATTCTCAGATTTCTTACTCAGTTTTCATCTTAGGATTTCTATGCATCGTGAGTGGCTAAAAGTTAGACCCCATTTAACCTCTATCTGGCTTTCTCATTATAAGACCGTAGGGGTGATTAAATGAGTTAATACAATAAAGCACTTAGAGCAGGGCCTGGCTCACAGGAGGCCAATAGATGTTTGGATCATTATTCCTGCTTCTGCTCAGTTATTTTTCGTAACCAGATCTGGTCCACAACCTTTATATAGTTAAATTTTATTTTTTTTAATAACTACAACAATAAAAAATTCAAACATTTACATTCTTCTCCTCTCCCCACCCCTAAAAGTAAACTTAACATGAGAAGTTATTATATAATCTTAAAAGAAATTTTCTTATAATGAATTCATGTCATTGCACTTAAATATTCAAATTCTGTCAATGCTCAATTATAATAATCACTTTAAAACAATCATTTTATGATTATTAAGTCCATTAATGATCTATCAAAAATTATCACCTAGAAAAGTATCACAAAGGTTTCCGGTCAAGGGCACTTTGTAAGGGATTTCTCAGTATCATCCCAGAATATTCCAATAGCAGAACAGCAGACAGCCCCTAAAAATAGTGAAAAACTTCTAGGTGTGCTGTATTAGAAAACCACCAAGACAATAATGCAGACCAGTTTGTGATCTTACCTAAGTTAAACAAAGGATATAGATGTGTGTGTGTGTGTGTGTGTGTGAGAGAGAGACAGAGACAGAGAGAGAAATCCTACATACAGATAGAACATTTCTAGAATGATATTCATGAAACTGCTAACAGAGGTTATGTAAAATGTTTTTGAGCAAGAAAGTGACAAGATCAGGTCTGCGTCAGCAGAGTCACCTGGATACTGAGTGGGATGGGTGGGGAGGGCTGGAGGCAATCGGAAGAGACTGAAGCCAGGAGATCCATTAAAGGACATTGCCACGGTCTGGTAGAAGTCGACGGGGCCTATTCTGAGGCAGTGGGATGGAGGGGTGGAGAAAAAAGGAAATTAGATCCACTTTAGAAGGGCTCCCAATTATAGCCCCAGGACCTAACACAGCACCTACACATTCTAGGTGCTCAGTAGATATATGAAATGAATGGTCTCCTGTGTGAAAGACTGTTACCCAAAGACATCCCACTGGGTACCTCAAGATGCCAACCCCACTGACCCCCTCTCCCTCTTCTCAGAGTTCACTCCCTCATCCCTGAGCCTTGCGCAGCAGGGTAGAGAGAGAGGTCCAGAGGTAAGTGAATCCAGGACCCGTGTCTCCCCTGTGCCCTGTGCTGACACTGCCCTCCCAGGAGTGTGGAACTGGTCTGTGCTCCGTCCGACTGTTTCCACTCCACCAGGCACCCACCACCAGTGCATTAATGCAGGCAGGTCACTGAGCTGGGTACTGGGTGGCTGTAGTGGGGAGGGGCTGCCCCAAAAAGTTGTGGGGCCTGCTTCTCTTGGGAGCTAATGGCAGAAAATCACACACACACACACACACACACACACACACACACACACACACACACACTCCAGCTATCATAACACTTTGCATCGAGAAGATGCTTAAATTATGTTTTTTAAGTGAATGAGACAATGAAAGAGAGTTAGCAGGAGGGCAAGGGTCTCAGAAATGTGGCATATGAGGACTGACTGAAGGAAAGAGAGCTGCTGTTCCCGGGTGACAGAACACTCAGCGGACACCTCCCCAATCCCCACATTCGTGAAGGCTGTACTGGGAGCCTTTTGTGGCAGGAGACAGTGAAGGGGAAGAGGAAATGGTTGCATGTATTCTGGTATCTTCTGAGCATGATGGTGGTTTATTGGATGAATTGATGGAGATGGATGGATGGATGGGTGGATGGATGAATAGATGGATGGATGGAGGAGAGACTACTGTCTGGCTTTCAGAGGCAAAACTGAAACCAATGTTTTGTGGCAATTGGGTGGCTGTGGTAGACAGCCTTCAAAAATGGCCCTCGGTGATTGCCACCTCCTGGCATCCATATCCTTGTGTAATACCCTACCTTGGAGAGTAGGCTGTATCTAATGACTTCCTTCTAGAAAGTAGGATACAGCAAACATGATGGAACGCACTTCTGTGAGCAGATTACAAAAGACTGTGACTCGTGCCTTCCTGGGCTCTCTATTGCACACCATGAGGAAGCTCATTACAATGGAAGACAGGCCCATGTGGCAAAGAACTGAGGGAGGTCTCCAGCCAGCAGCCAGCAAGGAACTGAGGCCCTCAGTCCAACAACCCTCAAGGACCTCAGTCCTGCCAACAACTTTGTAAGCTTGAAAGTGGCTCCCGGGCCGGCTTGGTGGCGCACTCGGTAGAGTGCGGCGCTTGGGAGCACGGTGGCGCTCCTGCCGAGGGTTCGGATCCCATATAGAGACCGGTCCGCTCACTGGTTGAGCGCGGTGCGGGCGCGACACTGAGGGTTGCGATCCCGTTACTGGTCACGAAAAAAAAAGACAAAAAGGAAAAAAAAAAAGAAAGTGGCTCCCGGTGGTGCCTTGAGATGAGACCCAAGCCCTGCTGACACTGTGTGGCAGCCTGTGAGAAACCCTGAGCAGAGAATCCAGCTGAGCAGGGCCCAGATTCCTGACCCACAGGAACTGAGATAACAGATGTGTGGTGTTTGAAGCCACTACATAGTGGGTTAATTTGTTACAGCAGCAGATAGCTGAAACACAGGCTGATACGAGTTTTGCATAAAGATGGACATTGTAACAATTGAACTTGGCAAATGATGGCAGTGGTTAAGAGCCCAGGATTTGGTGTCAATTGGCTGGAGTTTGAATCCTGGATCCCTGACTTATTCACTGCAGCCTTGGGCAAGATGACCAACTTTTATAAGCCTCTGTTTCTGTATCTTTAAAATGCGCATAATTCTCTGCTCATAGTGATAACACAGGATGACATAAAGAGATAATGAGAGATTACTTAGCTCACTGTCTGTCATGTAGTAAGCACCAATTAGAAAGATGCTATGAGAAATAATAATAATAATGTAGCAATAGCCCTCATAAAGCAGCAAGTGTCCTTTGCCTGGAAGTAATCAGTTGAGGCCAGAAATATATGTGCAAGAAGTGAATAAAACTCTAGAGGAGACCCCAAAGCCTTTCCCAAATCTCAGATTCCAGCACTGTGTGCTGGCCTGGCCAGTGCTGGAGTGGGGGTGTCAGGCATGCCGCGGGCCAGTCTTGGTGGGACAGTCAGCGTTACCTTGCACCAGGGGGTCGTTCCAGCCATCCCCGGCCTTCAGCTCAGTACCACCTTCCCTCATGAACAGCCTCTACATCAAGGGTGTGGCCACCACCCTGGCTGGGCCATGGGGCCCAGGAAAGTAAACACCCAGCCAGGAAGTGACTGTTGCAGGCACGGGGCCAGCTGTGGGCCAAGGCGAGTCTGAAGGTCAGGAATATTTCCCAGGAAGGCTTTTTTTCAGGACAGGACAAAGCACTTGGCATGGGCTGTCTGGGGCAGAGCAGAGGGCCTGCTTGGAGCACCTGGACAGGACAGAGGGCAGGAGAGAAAGAGCTGTCCGCGGGGACCAACCCCCAGGAGCCCCTCTTTGGCAGGTGAGCAAATGGGTTTGTCTGTTTGTTTAAATGAAATGAGATGAACCAGAGATGGAGTAGAGGTTGCTGCCGGGACAGTCAGGAGAGGAGACCGCCTCCCATCCGTCATTGAGAAGGAGCCCCAAGAGAGCAAGCAGCCGCAGGTGGCCCTCGTGAGACCCCGTCTAGTCTTGGCTTCACCAGACAGGATCCCTAGTCGCACTGTCTGTGAATCGGGGAAACCGTTCTTTCCAGTCATGGCTGTGGGGACAAGGGAGGTAATAAACGGAATCAAACACATAATTTTCAGGTCCTCATGCAGTATGAAATGTGGTATGAAATCCTTGTTTAAAAATGGTTACAAACTTAAAAACAGGAGCAGCATAGTGTTAAACCAAGCGAGGGGACCTTCTGAGAACAGGGCCTTGTGACTGTACAGGTCACACACCCATGGCGCCAGCCCTGATAAGAAATAAATCCGTAAATGTATATGCAGACCGTGAAGTGCTGTGCGTCCTACATGCCATGGCTCAAATCTCAGGGCCGGAAGTGCTCTTGGGGAACAGAAGTCACAGCCATGAAGTGACAGCCCAGTGCCGTGCTCCGCACACCACTGCCCCCTCCTGCTCAAGGATCCATCTCAGGAGGGCAAAAGACCCCACCCCCCTCAGAACCTTCTGGATTTGTGCCCCTGGCTAGCATCAAGCCAAAGCACAGTGTGACTGGAATGTGTGGGGACAGTTTTCTCGGATGTGGTGGTGGTAGGCTCGTATTTTCTACCTTGATTTAAAATAAGCACCGGCTACGTGGGACTGGGACTTGTCCTTTCCGCGTTTTGCAGTTCTGCACGTCACCAGCACATTTCTGCCTTTTTGAAAAATGCTCTCTCGATGCAGTCAGGCCTCTGGTAGGAACGCTCCGGCCACAGCCCTCGCCCCGTTGCGACGTCGCCTCCTCTTCTCTCTATTTTCAGCTTAGATTTTCTCTTCCCTCCGCGCCCTGCCCCTCACTTGGGCTGCGCTTTGGCACGGCTGAGCTTTGGGAAATGGAAGCCAGCGTCTCCTTGGGTGTCTTGAGCTTTCTGGGCCATGAAGGTAGGCAAGAGACCACCTGCCTCGACCCCTCTCTCTACCCCCACCCCTTCCTAGAGCCCCATCTGTCTTGGAGAGCCCTCCTTGGAGGGGGTCCCCACAGGAAAGTCAGTGGTGATGCCAAGGACAGTGTGGGTGATGGTGGCAGCTTTCTGCCCCACAGCCAGAGGAGGAGGAAGACGGCCACTGGAGAACTTCATTTTGCCAGCAGTGGACCCCTGCCTCAGCCAGGGCAGCCCACGAAGCTCACACCAGGGCACAGGGGGCTAAGTCTAGCCACCCAGCCCTGCTGGCTCCACCGAGGGACACAGGAGCCCAAGCAGCTAGTGAGCCCGCCAGCCCAGCCCTGACTCAGACATTCCATCTCCCAGGACGGGTGCCCTTTCCCCACTTGGGGCCAGCTCTGATGCTCTGAAGTCACCCCAAGTACCACCAGATGGCGAAAATCCCTTTATCCCTTCATTAAATAATTGCTGAGCAGATATGGGGCTTTGTACATTTGGGGCTTTGAAACGGGGCTGGGGACACAGATGGGATGACAGCAGCCCTCAAGCTGTAGAGGAGCTACCACCCCCACCCCTGAGGCTGGGCTAGAAGCCCCCCTTTGTGAGGGGAGCACAGGACACCCCCTCACTCCCAAGACAGTTATTGGGTCATGCGGCTGAGCAGCACAGTGGCCAGGCTGAGCAGGGGGCTCTTCATCTCTGAGCCCGGGGACCATCTCTTTCCTGAGCCCCCCGTGGTATCTTCAGGAGGCTGTGGGACAGAGCAGCCTGGGCCTCAGGAGAAATTCTTCCTTTCTCTTGGCCTTGGGCACCTTTGCCCACTTTTGGAGAGGTCTGACCAGGGATGGAGCTCTGCCTGTGAGCTGGAGGAGACCCGCAGGGAGGCCTGTCAGCCTCTGCTCCTGCCTCCTGTGATTGACAGTGTCCTTGAGGCCCAGCTCTGGGAGACCACACTGGGGCTGAGCACTAAAGAGGGGACGTTTGCCCAGAGCATCCCTCTGAAGCTTCCTTTGGGAAGATAGCTCAGGCAGCTGACTAAGGAGCTGGTGTCTGGGAGCCCGGGCCAGGGCATCTCTCAATCTTTCTCCCTCATCTTGCCTTGCATTCGGAGTGAAAAAGAAAAATCACATGTTCAAATGAGGGGGGTGGGGATTAGCAAGGGGTGATCAGGGAGGCCTGCATGGAGGAGGCGGCCTTTGAGCCAGGCACCATTAGACAATCTTACGTCACTTAGTGATTATTTCACAGGAGGAGGAGAAGAGCTGGGGGTAAGCTTTCATGTATTACAAAGTGAGGCTCCCGAACTCAAAAATAAGGTAGTAATTATTCTTACTCCTCGCCCTAATTAAAAGTTGCCAGTTCTTTAAATATCACATTCCCGGTGAAGGGACAGCAGGGTTTTGACAAGATGGACAGGGAACCTCACAGAGAGGGGCCTGGCAGCAGCAGAGGCGTGGACTGGGGAAGCATGAGGCCTGTCTCGAGGGCACTGCTGGGACAGGTGTGCCGGAGTGGAGGGGAGGTGGAGCAGGTGGCCCCCAGTGCACGATGCCTGGACTCCCAAGGTCCACAGAGATCAGGGCGGGGGTCTGTATGGCCAACGTGTCTCCCCGTGGCTTCCATCCCCAGCACCTGGCTCTGCCTCAATCGCCTTCACTTTGGGCTGGAGCCTTGTGCACCAGCACCGGTGTCTCCCACAGCCAAAATCTCTGAGCATCAATTACCCAGGCCTTTGATGAGTTTAAAAACAGAGTGCTAACTCATTGTAATTTAATGAGCATGCATCCTACCAGAGACAAACCCTTCAAAGCACAGGCTGTCCAGCAGAACAAACAGTTTGGACAGTGCCCTCAAAGGGACGAGAGAAGTGTAGGAACCTCTGGGGCAGGGACCGGCAGGGATAAGGAAGGAAGACAAGCTGGGCCTGAGGACCCTGACCCCAGGCCCCACCCTAGGTGGCAAGGGTCAGTCCCAAGCGGCTCAGTCCCATTGCTCAATCCCACATACAGGTCCACACGACCCACTTGTATCATATGTCAGTCCACATGGCAGTGAGTTCCTTGAAAGCTGAGTCCTGACAGAACACGCCACACAGCCTGTCAAAGAGCATTTACTGTGTGCTTGCTCTGCACCAGCAGCGATAAAATGGCAAAACTCCCCACTCCTCTCCTGAGCTCCTACCTTCATTTCAGGCCCCCTGGCTGCCTCCACCCCCTCTACTGCTGCCCAAAAAAGTAAATTAAGAAAATCCAATTTCCTACTCCTAGCTGATATACTACACAGATTTAATTCCCATTGAATTCCACCAATGGGGTGAAAAATTTCCAGGTATTTACAACTTTTAGATCCCCAGCACACAGGCTTTACTTTCCGTGATGCTCTGTAGTCATAAATCCACTCATGAAAGTGACTGCATCTATAAAGACATGTTTTGCATTCATCTGAGTGATAAAAACATTCCTCGGTGGATTCTGCAGTGTTGGAAGAAAGGCTTCTTTTCTCCTGAATTCCTTTTTAGGAAGTTAGCTTTGAACTTTAAAATGATTTTCAAGTTCTTTGTTTCCGGATTTAAAAAGGGCATCTGGCACGTGGACAATTTTTTCCTAGTGCCTGAGCTATCAGAATAGTTGCTTCCAAATTTCTACAGTTTTCTGGCTTCTTTGGAACCAGTTCTGAGTCAAGAGCAAAGTCACACGCAATCAGCTACCCTGGGTTCCAAGTCAAGGGTAAGAAATGGAGAGTTTCGGGCTCGGTCAAAATGAAGCCATCTTAGTACCCAATCTAAGGTAAACAGACCCACCTAGGCTGTTTTTGGAAAAACATGATTATAGCTGATTTGTGTGTTCATTGGAGGGAGAAGTATCACAGAAATTGCCCAAATCGGGAAATGCCCAGAATCTTTTAAAGGTCCTGCTAGGTTAGGAGTCCTTTGTGCCTTGCCAGGGCTCCCATTGGCACGATCCATCTCTACGAGCCACCCCTGCCAGAGTCCCACGACCAGCCAGAGCAGGGCCCAGACACGGGACTGCCCGGCGGCCACCAGCCAAGGAGGCCAAGGTGGTCTTCCTACAACCCCAGGTGGTCTTCCTACAACCTCTCTTTGCTCCCTCTCTGAATTCTCTACCATCTTTTACAGCTGTTTTCTTGGGAAAGGCTGTTTACTTTAAGTCAGAATGTTTTAAATTAAAGATAGTGAGACACAGTTTCGAGATCATGCTCTTAACCTCTTTGCCAGAGTCAGGCTGCCTGGGTTCGAATCCTGCTCCCCCCGACCCCGCCACTTGCCGACTGCATGATCTTGGATGAGTCGGTTAACCTCTCTGAGCCTCCATGTCCTTCCCTGTAAAATGCGGGGAGTGGGACAAGGACAGATCATATAGGATCGCCCAGAGTGTTCAATGAGATGACGCGTGTAAAGCACTCATGAAATGTTAGCCATTATTATCCTGTGCACCTTGAGAAAGAAAATGGATCCCTTTTTCCAATATAGAAGTTGACTTTAAGCAGCGAGGAGAGAATTTATCTGCTCACATAGTCAGAGAATTGAGCACTAAACATAAATGTGTACAAGAGCCCTCAAATACAAAGAGAAGTGGCTATGCTTGAAGATTTCATCCAACCTGCTCCAAGTGCTCTAGGCTGGGCCAACTTTGGGAACCCCCCCTTTTTTTGATGGTGCTATGCAAGCCCATATGTCATCAGCCCAGAAGCCTGTACACCCCCACATCTCACTGGAGGCATCAGCACGTTGGAGCTAATGATTACTTCCCTCTAGTGACTAATATTTCTTGATAAGTATCAACCTAAATAACAGAGAGAGGCTCTCTAAAAAAATGATATTTATTTGGGAATAGGGCATTGCAATGGGAATACACATGCCAGAGTAAACCATGTGCATATTCAGAGAAGTAAAAGAGGACAAAGTCTTTCAAAGGAAAAATGAGAAGGATTACATAATTGCTTTGGGATAATTACCCTTGGCTACAAGGATCAATAACATGGGTGACACCAGTCCAAAGTCAGACAGGCAGTTGCTGGACTGACGTCCTCGCAGCAGTTTTTTTTATGTATGTAAGGTTGCAATGACCTCTGTGCAAGGTTATGGTTTTTGCAGGGTCTTTTGTGGTAGTTCTTGTTACCAGGAATTTATGCATGAGAACCCTCCCTTTATGGCCTTCCACAGCTTTATTTTTCAGGGGGTTGGGTTTTTAAAAAAAATACAAGTGATTCCATTTGATTCTGACAACTTATAAGTGAAGGCATTTTCCCCCCCAACAAGACCATGATACTTTAAATTTTTGAAAAACTAGTTTGGTAACAATGGCAGTGAACCTCACAGATTTAATGTTCTATTGCTGCTGGAACAAATGACCACAACTTTAGTAGCTTAAAACAACACAGAGTGTCATCTTGCAATTCTGGAAGACAGAAGTCCAAAATGGATCTCACTGGGCTAAAATCAAGTGCCAGCAGGGCTGCATTCCTCCTGGAGGCTCTGGGGGAAAATCTATTTCTTTGCCTTTTCCAGCTTCTAGGGGCTGCCCGTATTCCTTGGCTCATGGTCCCTTCCTCCATCTTCAAAGCCAGAAGTATAACATCTTCACTTTTCTCTCTGACTCACCTGCCTTCCTGTTATAAGAACCATTCTGATAATTGGTGCCCACGTGGATAACCCAGGATAATCTCCCCATCATTAACCTAATCACATCTGCAAAGTCTCTTTGCCATGTAAGGTCACATATTCCCTCATCCCAGGTATTGGGGTGTGCACATTTTCAGGGTTGGGTGGGCATTATTCAGCCTACCACGAGGAGAGACTAGAGTTTTGTTAAATATTTCTTTGACGTGTTTGGAAGCAATGGATGACTCTTTGAAAAATTTAAAATTGCTAAAAGCCACATAATCAAACATAAAATACAAAATGTAATATAGATTACTTGCAATAAACTTCCCGTCACATTTATGTCCATACAGATATGTATTTTTGCCTTTTGTTGACAAATGCTGATTAATGGTGCTTGCTGTTTTTGTTGAAAACCTCTGGCCACCCTGTGCTTATGCCTGAGACCCTGCCTCTCCCACCTCCCACCCCATCAGAGCATGCCCAGAGTGTTTCTAACCCAATCCTCAGCAGTAGGCCTGCATAGGTTGTCATGTGTCTCCTCTGGGGTTTAGTTCTTTTGGAGAAGGGAGTGTGGTACAAGCACCGTCCAGGCTGGAAGCAGCAGCCTAGAGGATGGGAAGAGCCTTACTCTCCCAGCTGGGAACTGGACAGCATGCTTGGTGCTGTGGCTGTTTCTTGCCAGTGCTCAGGGCCTGTGCTTTTGGGGTGTAGGGATAGCCCCATGAGCACTGCCTTCGAAACCCCTCTCCCATGTGGGGATACATCTGAGGAGCTGCCCTGCTAGCCCCAGCTCTCTCTGCTGTAACCACCGGACACTCGGAGCCCCGCAACTGCTCAGGGAGCAGGATGGGGATGCGGGAGGGAGAAGCTTAAAGTTTCAGGCCAGCCTGGCAGGGTTTGCCCATCAGCTTTGGAAATTGAGTGCAAGTATATGGCAGCCCAAAGGCTGGACACAACCATGTGCCAGCTCTGCTCGGTGCTAGTGGCTGCCCAGAGACTCTGTTGAGGAAAATGAGGCCCAATCTAGGCTTAAAGGGAAGAGTGCCATGATTGGTTAGCAATGTCTGTCATGACAAAAGAGTAGGGACAGGTGGTCTGTGTGCACCTGACATAGCATTCCCAGTAAGGAGGAAGTCTCTACGTGCAGATAGATGCTTGGAAACCTGGGAAAAAAGCTGCACCTTATCTGCGTGACCTTCAGCAGGGACACTGGTGGAGTCTCTGCTTCCTCATTTTTAAAATGAGACAGACTGATGAAGTCATTTCCAGATCCCTTAGTAGATGATGGGGTGGCACATGGGAAGGGTGTCACCTGTCACAAACCGCCCGCACCTGCGTCTGTGGGACAGAGGTCCAAGAGCCCTGGCCCTGAGGCAATCCTCGGTGGGTCACTCCTGCCTTGGTTAGTGGTCCTGGGAGTTCTTCACCTGGCTCAGGTCTGAGCCTGAGTCCTCCCCCATGTGGGGCGAGGGGTGAAGGCTTGAAGGAAGTGATGGGGCTGGAGAGACGCCGTGTGTAGGGGGCACAGCAGCAGCAGCCCCAGGGCTGGGGGCGGGTGGGAGGGGTGAGGCGAAGCCTCTGGGATGCAGAGGCAGGTTCCAGAGTCTGGGGTCTGGGCCAGCCCAGCAGCACCCCGGGCACCCTACAGGTGGGAGCTGACATCCCAGCACCCAGCACGCAGTCAGTCAAGATCACCTAATGAGCAACTTCAGGCTCTGCGACAGAGACTGGGAGAGAGGCTTTGCCGCAGCCAAACCTAAAGAGAGGCCTCGGGCAGACAGCATAGCGGGTGAGGGGACAGGAGGGGCCGGAGGAGAGGGAAGGGGTCGGCAGGGCCAGACGAGGCCAGGGCAAGGCACTCGGGTTCTATTCTAAGCACTTTAAGCGTTGTACACAGGGGCACGGTACAGCGCAATGTTTGGTTTATTTTGAAGGACCAGGTTTGGGCATTTTCTGGGATTCCCAGCAGTTACCTCAGTGTTCTGCCCCAGTGGTCCCGATGAGCACCCTCCACTGGAATCTAGCAGAAGAGGCTTCTGGTCTCTGGAGGGCAGTGCAGGTTCCTGGGCCTGGAGGGTGTGTCCCTGGCCTGGTCAGCCTCCATGAAGTCCCGGGGCTTCTACTGTGAAGTCAGCAGGTGGGGTCGGATCAGGGCCGGACAGGAGGAGGCTGGACAGGGTTTGGTTGCTCACATGGGTGCTCAGTCGTGCAGGTGCAGGAGCGATGAGAAGGTGCAGGTGGAAGCGGGGGTAGCACAGAGGGGCCTTGGGGAGCGAGAGCAGAGGGATGTGTCCTGTGGAAGGGGCCAGGGAAGGGTAGATGGGGCAGGTGGAGCGTTCCTCGAAGTCTCCGGCTTTGTCCAGGTCATTTGAGACAAGGTCAGCGGGGTGGGGTGGAGGGAGGCTGGATGTCTGGAGAAGGTAGTATGCGGTCATTGCAGACAGCACAAGGGGCCTTGCTAGAGAAATGAAGTCAGCTTGCTGGCCTGTCTTGCACAGTGACCATGAATGAACTGTGACATCTGTCTGCCCTCACCCAGGCAGGGAGATTAGGAAATGCCAATACACATTAAATCCTGGGTCTGTTGGGAAAAAAGTAAACTCAGGGGCCACACAGCAGTGGCCAAGTTGGAACAAGCCCAGGCCTGGGGCATGAACTCCGACATCTGGTAAATATCATTTCAGTATCAACAGTGTGTGCCAAGTTCCGGGGCAGCAGAGATCCCCATGGTCAGGGATCGGGGTGGGGGCTCCCAGATGGCCTCTGGCAAGCTCTGGCAATCTTGGCTTGCTTGCCTGCTGTCCATCACCCCACCTGTACACCTGTGCCTCCCGGAGCCTGGCACAGGCAGGCGAGGCTCACTACCTACTCGCTGGGTAGAAGCAGATTCCAGTGGATAAATAAACATCTCCGTGGACTTCAGTGGGGGAGGGGGGCAGGGGGTCTGTGCATGCAGGGCCTTCTCAGGCCAGCCCAGAAATGAATGGGGCTGAGTCCTCCGGGGAGGAGCAGGACAGGGGTGGCAGGGCTGGCTCCAGGCGGGCGCCACAGCGTGAACCCAAAGGTCGAAATAAGCTGAAAACCATTGCCAGAACCAGGTCAGGAGGTGGATAAAGAGCACGAGGAGGATTTGGGAGGTATCAGAAATGGGTTAGATCGAGGCTGGAGGGAGACAGCGTGCAGTGCTGCTACTGGCCTGGAAGCAGAGGCCTGTGGCCTGGGGGTTGAGCAGCCTCACCTGGGGCAGCCACCAGGTGGGTCCCTGAGGGTCTCCTTGGTGAGGGGAGGCCCCAAACACCCGCTAGAGCCATTTTATACCGATCAAGCATGCCCTGCCAACTGCCTGGGAGGGTTTGGCTTATTTAATAGCACACACAATTAATGGACATGTGGCAGATAAACAGGGTCGCAGGAACCGAAGAGAACAGAGGCTCTTAACCCTCTGGGGTTTGAGGAGAGCCGTGCACCCTCACCCTGGAATGTGCAAACACACGCTCGGCACACACTTCCTTGAGATGCCCAGATGCTGAGGCCAGCTTAAGAAGATCACTGGAATCCCCGGGGCACTTGTAACTGGCCTGAGCCCCTCCTGCAGGGCTTCTGGGTAGGACCAACAATCTGCATTTCTTCAAAGTTCCAGCTGCTGCTGCTGCTGCTGCTGCTCACAGCAGACCAGGCTGGCATTCAGAGGGGCAAAGTTCAGGACAGAAATGAGCTCTGTGCTGCCAGGTTCACCCAGGCCATTTCAAGTCAGTGTTTCTTGAACGCCAATCATTTCCTTTCCACATTTACAACGTTTGACATGTACCACCTGTACTATTAATATTTTCTACAGGTTGGCTTTAAACTAAATTCCCTACTTTACTTATTTTAATCCTAAGCATTAATATCTGTGAAATCACAGGTTTGATGTGCTAATTGGATTCTTTTCGAGAACACATAAAATAGGTAACTATTAATTTTTTGAATGTTTGTCCGATGCACCTCGTCAAATCACCTCGCAGCCACCGGTCTGAATCCCACGTAACTGCAAGGAGAACAGGACTCTCCAGAGGTTACCCGAATCCCACGAGGATTTCAGATGAGAGGCAGTTGCGTGAAACCACGGCCCCTCACCATCCCTGCCGTTAGAGTTTGCTTTTAAAAAATATCTCCCTCTTGAATAACTCACTCAACTCAAACCCAAACAGAAACCTGGTCCTTCTGCCCAGTCACCTCTGTGGCCCTGTGGACTTCTGCCTCCTGCCAGCCCTCTGTTCCTGGAGGCTGCCCCTACTCTCCCCTCTGCCCACCATCGAGGCCCAGGCACCCTCTGTGGGTCTCCATCCCTCCGGCCCACACCTCAGTTTACCTTACTTGCTCAGTCAACCTCCCTCAGGGCCTGAGTCACCTCCCTCCCACCTGCAGGCTCATGGGGAGACTTGCAGGGCCAGTCGAGGAAGCGTGCAAGGGCACTTTGCTTCCAGCACTGCACAGATGAGAGAAGATTCCAGAAGGGAGAGAGAGGCTAGAGGGGCGCATTCGTGTTGCGGATGATGAGAGATGTTAGGAAATTGCCTCTGGCCTGTTCTGCTGGGGCCCCGAGCGAGGGGTCTGCCTCCCACCCTGGGGCCTCGCACAGAGCTGAGCTCCATGTCAGCCCGACCCTCACCTGCAGAAGAGGAAATCTGAGTGGCCCAGCCCAGCCTCTGGGCTGCCTCCTCCTGGGTTGAAGGTCCACTCTGTTCTGGAAGGTTCTGGCCAGGGGGCTGGGGGCAGGGGCACTCTGGCTGCGGATGAGCAAACCCCCTCGGAAGGGGTCCGGGAGCAGGAAGGAAGGACGCCACCTCTATTGCAAATATGGGTTCCCAGTGCTGTTTTGAGAAGGCGGGTTGGACGGAGACTTTCACAACCAGGGGCGCAAGTACCCCCTTTACTCCTTTCCCACTTGTTATGGACTGAATGTCTGTGTCTCTCCAAAATTCATTCACTGAAGCCCCCTCCCCCAGTGTGACGGTATTTGGAGATGGGGCCTATGGGAGGCACTATGGGAGTTGGATGATGTCGGGAAGGTGGGTCCCCACGATGGGATTAGTGTCCCTACGATGGGATTAGTGTCCCTGTAAGAAGAGAAAGAGAAAGAGATCTCCCCTCCCCTCGTGCACACACTGAGAAAAGGTCCTGCGAAGACACAGTGAGAAAGCCACCATCCGCAAGCCACTAAGGGGGCCCTCACAGAGCCCCACCACGCTGCCACCCTGACCTTGGACCTCCAGCCTCCAGAACTGGGAGAAAACACATTTTGTTGTGTTTAAGCCACCCAGTCTGTGGCATTTTGTTATGACAACCGTAGCAGACTAAGACACCAATATTGGTCCTGTCATTTTTAGAAGACCTTTTATAAATCCCCCTGAACATGGGTTGAGAAATGAGTTCACAGCAACTCCCACAGGCAAATGGCCCCACTGCTAGAATTCAACAAAGACCCAGTGTTGGGCGTGCAGCTTCCCGCACATAAATACCCGTGTCTGGCTGTGGAAATGACATCCGCACTGTTACGAAGTGCATATTTTGTAGTGTGACTGGGGGCTGGGCAGCCCCCACCCTCCTCGCGCTGGCTGGGACCCGCAGACCTTGCCCACAGGCCCCTGGGGAGTTTGCCAGGGGCGGTGGCCTGCTGGGGTGGCTTCCCTGGAAGGAGAGGTTCTTGTCCCCGGCTCACTGCCTCTATGGCTCCCACCCTGTCTGATGGCAGGGATCACAGAAAGAGGGCCAGTAAGACACTGCAGCCGTCGGCTCCCACCTCACTTTTAAAAAGTAGGTTGAGCCTCTCCTCCCCCACCCAGCTGAGTGTCTGCTGTCACCACCATGCCCAGAGGGGAGGGGACTTTGGCAGCTCCACCAGGCAATCCCCTGAGACGAGGCACAGATTTCGCTCACTGGGACAGAGCCAAGGGGGAGGCTCTGATGTCCCCCTCAATTCATTTTTTTCAAACTATACCTGCTTTTTATATCTGGCATTATATTCATTTTACAATCTTTAATTCTTTATGCTCCAAAAAGCAACAACAATTTAAGTACGCGGATCATTCATGTAGCTGCAGAGAGTAAAAAGAGCAGGCTGGGAGGATTGTTTACGGCGTGTCAATGGCACATGCCAGGCACCATAATCTCACCGAAGCCTTGCACGATCGCTGCACGGACGAGGGGCACGCTTCTGTTTGGGACGATGGGGGATGTTAGGAAATTCCCTTCTGCCTGCTCTGCTGGGGACTCAAGGGAGGGTGTGGGGGGAGCAGGGAGAGAAGGGGGCACGTCGGTCTCATGACCCGAGGCCTGGCACAGTGAGGGACGCAGCCGGGCTCAGTGTGAGTGGACAGACCCGTCCCCCGGGCCCCATGTTGAACCTCGTGTGGGAACTAGGTATGGAGCATCACGTGCCAGGGGGTGCACTTTCTCTTCTCCCCAAACTCGAGGGCCCCTCGGCTGCAGCCTGATTTAGATGTCAAGGAAGGGAGAAGACCCCTCAACACTGCGCAAGAAGTGAGCTGGCAGGAGACCACTGGCCCCAGCTGCCCCCACCTAAGAAGCATGGGAGTGGTCATCTGCAGCCACTCTGGGAGGACACCCCTGCACCTGCCTTGAGCCCCTGCCCCCCACACTGCCCAGGGCTCCCCTGTAGAAGGTGCCCCACAGCGTGGAGGGAGAGGTTTGCTGAACACATTGTGGCCCCTGCTGGCCTGAGCCTCAGTTCCCCAGACAGAGCCAGGGCTCTGGCTTTGCCCCTGGCCGTGCTCGTGTCCCTGATCTTTGCTCTTTGCTCAGGGCAGCTGTGGTTCCTAAGCACATGCTCTGCCCCAGCAGGCGAAGTCTCTCCACCCACCTCTGTGTTGACTGTGGCTGTTCCTTTCCCCTGGGACCTGAAAGGCCTGGGTTCCAATCCTGCCTCAGCCACTTACCAGCTGTGCCGTCTTGGGAAGGTTACTGAGTGTCCCTGAGCTTCCGATGCCTCATCTCTATCAGGGAACCAACATAGCCACCCTGCCCCTGTCCCCGGGTTGTTGTGAAGATCAGATGAGTTCATTGGAAAGCGCCTACAGTGGTGGCACCCCTCTGGGAAGAGGGGGAGGAACACAGCATCTGCAGCTCAGGGCTTTCCTCCCCAGGAGGGTCTGTCTCAGTCACCACCGCTGTCCCAAGTCACTGCGGTTCCCCTCAGCCCTGTGGCTCGAGTCCTCTCCTCTTCAGAAACCGTGGGGTGGGGAGGGGCTGCAGGTGGCTGGAGCCTCCTCCTGCCTTATCAGGGCACTGTCTCTCAGACACCACGGAGGACTCACCCCCGGCCACCTGTGGGGTGGACATGCTGGTGGCCACATGGCGATGCCAGGTAGAGACACGGGCCACCAGACATGCAGCTTGGAGGGAGGGCATGACCATCTGGAAAGAGCAGCCAGTTAAAGCCCCGGAAGCAGGTGAGATCCCAGGAGAGGAAGGGGCAGGAGAAGAGGAGGACAGAGGAGGGACCCAGAGAGAGGATGGGACACCAGACATTAGCAGGGAGGCGGTGAGGCAATGGAGAGGTCAGGGTGCTGGGAGACTCGCCTCTGTGCACCGGAAGCCTTGGGAGGTGACAGACACTAGAGAGAGAAGAGGGAGGTGAGCCCCTCACCAAAGCCCCCTCTGAGGCTGGAGATGGCCTGGGGGCCAGTCGGTGACAGTGTCATCGTTGGGGGAAGGGAGGGAGTTGATTGGTGCTGTTTGCAGCAGGATGCTGGATGCCTTCTGGCCAGGGTCTGACCAGATTATATTCCAGAAATCTCCACCATAGACACAAAGAGGGTGCACACTCCTGAAGGGGCCAGAAGTCCCTGGCTTGGGTGTCCAGCTCATGAGCCAAGAGCCTCAAGGATCCACATCACAGAGGTTCGTGTCAGGGACAGGACTGGGAAGAGGTTAAATCCTCTCTCCAGCCCTGGCTGACAGCTTAACCATGGAGGGTGGTGTCACGCCAGGCTTCTGCCCTGGTCCTCCACCCTGGCCCTGGGCTCCCCCACCCAGTCTCCACACTGCCCCACCCGTCCAACACTGCCCCTTAACGATTCCTGCAAGCGACAACAGTGACGAGGCCAGACTGCCTTTCCAGAGAAAAGGGGATTCTCAAGGTGTTGTCCCCAGGCCAGCAGCAGCACCAGCAGCATCTGGGCACTTGTTAGAAATGCTCGTTCCTGGGCCCCATGCCAGACCTCTGGGACCCGAGACCCTGGGCCCAGCTATATGGTGTGCTCACCCGGGAGATGCCGAGGCCACCCCAGGGTGAGGACGTGGCTCTAGAGAATGAGTACAGATGGCAGCGTGGATGACTCCCAGTAGTGTGACGTCAAGGAAAGAAGCCAGGCAAAGGAGAGAGCATTCTGGACGGTTCCGAGGGGCATCAGGAAGCCTCTGAGGGGGTGATAACATTCTCCTTCTGAATCTGAGTTCTGGTTACACCAGAGCGTCCAGTCCGTAAACATTCAGCAATCTGTACACTTAATATGGGCACTTCTGAATCCCACTAAAAATTTATTTTTAATTTAACCTTATGAAAGGGTCAACTAGAAGTGTCACCAACCCCTTCGCTGTGTGCCTAATAATTGGTTGAAGTCACATGCGGATGACCTGGGGGTCTGCCCCCTGGCTCCAGAGAGTAAAAAGTTGGGTGCTCTTTTATCCTTGGCCAAAAAGGTTTTATGAATTCAACCTAAAAGGGCCTCAGCAGACGACAGGCCAAGCTGGCTAATTAAAACCAGAGAGAAGACATGATCCACACGTCCAAAACTAACGCTGCCATTTTTGGTAAGTGCTGCTGCGGCTGCCACATTTTTCCTGGTTTATAGATAATATTTCCAGAGAACAAGCTGCCTCATTCAATTACCTGGGTGGGTATTTCACAAAGCGTTTCTCTTGGAGGATACCAGGAAGTCATGTTGCACAAGGCAGGACATTCTGTGCGTGTTTTACTCTGGCGAGGGGGGCGGGTTAGAAGCCACAAGAAGAATCCAGCCTTACCTGCCAAGGAATTTTCCAGGTTGAACGTCTGGGGGCCTGGACACCATAGAGTGGAGTTTTGTGGCTCTGTCGCCCACCTGCCTGTAGGCTAGAGTAGATTCCAATGTACCCAACCGTTCTTCATGAGGATGATCTTGGCCCTACTGGCAGGATAAAAGCCCCTTGGCTTTTCTTAAGGACGTCCACTGTCCCCAACCCCCTTGTCTACTCAGAGTCCGTAGTTAACAGGCAGCACAGATGGGCCTTCTCATATATGAGTATCCGTGAGCTTGATTGCAACACAGTCACCACCAAACATTGGTCACACACTACCCCGTGGGGAAGATGGACAGTCCACCTCTCCTTCCAAAGCTCCTCTAACATTGCTCCTGGATCAGGCAGAGGCCTTGGGCTGTGTCACCCTACAGAATTACTTTTGCTTGGTAGTATTTTGTGTGAAGACATCAGCCTATACTGAAGGATGCATAGAGAAAGTCTTAAACATGTTTGCAGGTGTGTGGGTGAACCTTGTAGATCCGAGAGAAAGACACCCGCTGGAACAACAGACTGGAGTCCGTGGGCGACGCGCTTCCACCTCGCTGGAACACTGTCTAAAACACACGATCCTGGGACCAACTTAAGCCTTACTTAGTCCAAAAATCTGGACATGGAGCTCAGGAATCTATATATTTAACAAGCTCTTAAAAATGTAAGAATCACTGCCACAGCTGCCCTTGGTAGAAATCCCCGCCAACCTTAGTACCAACATGTCAATTTCTCCTGAGTAACTGGTCAGTTTTTATTACTGAACGCAGCAGAATCAGTCACTGACGTCTTTCCCCTTTTCACCTCAGCTGCTAGGAAGCTTGGGGGAAATTTAGGCCCATCCACACCAAGAATCTTTGGAATAGGAATTTTTTAAACTTTATTTCCATAAAGTTTTATGCCTTCACTTTTATTCCTCTTTCTGTTGTCCTCTTTTTAGTTTATGCTGTGTTGGATGAGTGAGCTATAAATATAAATATGTATTATATTTGTAGAGGGAAAGAGCATCTCGTGTTAATTTGCATAATAATGCATAAAGCACAGTAGCACACATCGAGTGCCAGCCCTGTGCATCCTCATAATAGTCCCAGGACTTAGGCATCGTTTGTCCTCCTACATGACAGTGGAGGGACAAAAGTCCCCATAGAAAGCCACATGCCCAACTCATGCCACCGGGGAGGGGCAGAGTGGGGTGACGAGTCATGCTTGGCCGGCTCCTTTCTACTCTCAACACCTACATGACATTTCCCAGGGTCACACGGCAAGATTTGGGGGCCACTTAATTCTTTCTCTAATGTCCTATGGTTTGAAAAAAAATATTTAATGCTTTCATTTCCTTGGAATTTATTTGGGAAATTTATTTTGAGAATCTAAACAATGTTCCAAACTTTTACTGACACCCCTCTATTTTTTAAATAACTTTACTGAGGTGTAATTCAAATTTCACACAATTCACAGTGTACAATTCGATGGTTATTAGTATATTCACAGAGTGGTGCAACCATCACCAAATCCATTTTAGCACATTTTCTCATCTCCCCAAAAGAGAAGTCCCATGCCCATTAGCAGTCACCCATTCCCCACTTCCCACAGCTCTCCCAGACGAGGCAACCACTAATCTACCTCTGTCTCCATGGATTCTCCTGTTTCATATAAATGCAATCATACAGTATGTGGTCCTTTGTAACTGGCTTCTTTCACTTCGCAAGATGTTTTCAAGGTTCATCCATGCCATCCTGTGTACCAATACTTAATTTCTTCTTGTGGCTGAGTAGTATTTCCTCGTACGGATACCCGACATTTTATTTATCCGTCATCAGCTGGCAGACATTTGGAGAGCTTCCACTTTTTGCCAGTTATGACTCATGCTGTTGTAAGCATTTGTGCACAACTTTTTGTACAGATGTATGTTTTCATTTCTCTGGGGAATATACTTAGAAATAGAATTACTGGGTCTATGGTAACTCTATGTTTAACCTTTTGAGGAACTGCCAGACTATTTTCCAAAATGCCTGCACCATTTTACATTCCCGTCAGCAGTGCATGAGGGTTCCAATTTCTCCACATCCTCACCGACACTTGTTATTATCTGTCTTTTTTATTACAGCCACCCTAGTGAGCGTGAAGTGGTGTCTCATGGAAGTTTTGATTTTCATTTCCCTGATGGCTAATGATGCTGACCAAGTTTTCATATGCTCATCGATCATTTGTATATCTTCTTTGGAGAAATGTCCGTTCAGATCCTTTGCCTATATTTTAATTGGGTTATTTTTTATTATTGAGTTGTACAAATTCTTTATATTTTATATACAAGTTATTTATCAGATATGATTTGCAAAATTTTTCTCCTATTCTGTGAGAATTTTCTTGATGATGTTTTTTGAAGCACAAAAATTTTTAATTTTGATAATGCCCAATTTTTTTTTTCTTTTGTTGCTTGTGCTTTTTGGTGTCATATCTAGGAAACCATTGCTTAATTCAGCATCAAGAAAATTTATGCCTGTGTTTTCTTTTAAGAGTTTTATAGTCTTAGCTCTTACAGTTAAGTTATTGAGCCATTTAGAGTTAATTTTTGCATATGGTAGGAATCCAAATTCATTTTTTGGCATGTGGATACTCAGTTGTTTCAGCACCATTTGTTGAAGACTGTTCTTTTCCCATGGAATAGCCTAAGTATCCTTATCAAAATTCACTTGACCATAGGTGCATGAATTTATTCATGGATTTTCAATTCTATTCCATTGACCTATACATCTATGTTTGCACTAGTGCCACACTGTCTTGGTTACTGTTGCTTTGTAGTAGGTTTTGAAATCAGGAAATGTGAATCCAACTTTGTTCTCCTTCAAGATTGTTTGGGTATGTGTCCCTTGGAATTCCAAACAAATTTTATGGTCAGGTCATCAATTTCTACAAAGAAGCCATCTAAGATTTGAACTGGATTGGGCTGGATATGTAGATCAGTTCAGGATCAGTAGGGAGTATTGCCATCTTAACGAAATTAATTCTTCCTATCTATGAAAATGAGATGTCTTTTTATTTACTCAGGTCTTTAATTTCTTTCAATAATATTTTGTAGTTTTCAGAATCTGAGTTTTGCACTTCTTTTGTTAAATTTATTCCTAAGTATTTTATTCTTTTTGATGATAATGTAAATGAAATTATTAATTTTATTTCTGGTTTGTTTCTTCCTACTGTATAGAAATATAATTGATTTTTGTATATTGAGCTTATATCCTGCAGCCTTATTGAACTTGTTTGTTAGTTCTAATGGGCTTTTTACTCGGTTCCTCCAAAGGCACCTCTAAATTGTTAACCCCTTAATCTCACGCTCAGAGCCCTTTGATTCCTTAAAGAGCTGCTTTTAAATTTCCATCATCCGCAGCTTTTCTGTAACTATAAAACGAAAAGGATATTGCTGCTGCTGTTGTTTTGGTGGCTGGCCTGAACCGGATCCGAACCCTTGACTTTGGTGTTATAACACCACACACTAACCCACCGAGCTAACCGGCCAGCCCACAAAGACAAAAGTTTATTATTTTTTTTTAAGTTTCATTGTCTGAAATGTCCCTGCCCCACCTTATGCGGGCTCCTCTCCCTGAATCCTTCCTCCTCCCTCACACAGACCCAGCTCGTCTGCACTAGGACTTCTGCAGAGTATGCTCTGTGCACGGTGCCTCCTCTCCCTTATGCTTGTCACTGACCAACCTTTGCCAAAAGGAACATCTAGTTTGTTTTTTGCCTCTGACTTTGCATCCTCCCTCGAGGACTTTCTTCATGTCACAGGTTACATGTATATACAGAAATATCCCACCGCTCTCTGGCATCTGAATTCCTGGCTGTAAAAAAGAAACGTGCTCAACCCTCCCGCACCCTTTACTCCCAGGTATAAAATTAATCTCAGTGATTCCTGTTGCATTGTCAGGAAAGAGGATGCTATTCACATTTGACAGCATTTCTCCTGCACAGGAACTTTGTCACTGTTTCTAACCCACTCTCCGCTTTTTGTGCGAGTGTTCCAGGCTGTCAGGGTGTGTCACTGACAGCAACCCAGGTGCCAGGAAGAGGGCACTCCAGAGTGGGGAGGCCCAGGGGCAGGTCCCTGCAGGGACTCAGCAGCCATGACCTCGAGAACGTCCCTTACTCTGTGTTTCAGCCTCAGCTCTCGGAAAGAGACGTTGTGTGGTTAGTAGCTGTGTGTGTTGTGACGGCGCTCAGTGAGCTGTTACTGTCTTTAGTATTTAAGCTTCCAGGTCACCTTCTGGTCAGCTCTAACCCTGTGCTGGTATTCATTTCCCTTTTCTCTTTTGTTCACACTGAGAACACCAAAATGCTCCCAGCAAGCCATGTCCAGGGCAGGGCGACAGCTGTCTTCCTGCGGTGACCGGCTTTCTCCACCTTTTCTGCAACCCTCGCGGGTCCCTTTCCTGATTCACACGGTGCAGGCCATCCTCAGGCGCAGAAGCCACTTTCCCAGCTCCTTTCCCTGCGGGGGCTTTTCTAACCCAACCAGAGACTTCATCTGTTTTTCCTTCTGCTTCCTAAAATCCTTCTGTCTAGCTTCCCCACTTTGAGCGAGGGGGTGGGGGAGAATTTGCTGGTGGCAGCCCAAGGCCAACCCTGCCTCTTACCTGGGAAGAGGCTAAGGTGCCATTCAAGAACCAGGAATGAAGTCAGAATGATGCAGGTGCCGGGAGCAGCCAGGCCTGCCTCTGGGTCAGGGGCTGCCCAGTGATGTTTGCCTCAGCAAGTGCCGTCTTCCCACAGAGACCACCTGCCCCCCGTGAGGGCGCATTCAAGCTCTTCCTGTTGTTGCTAAGGTGACTTCACTCTCCTGCCCTCTCTCAGGCCATACTTCCTGGCCACGGGCCCCTCCTGGACATACCTCACAGTCCACATAGTATCCTGGAATGCCCCCACAAAGTGACATGTGAGTCTCAGAGTCACCTGCTGGGCAGCCACCCCACCTGCTCCTGGCCTAGGGCTGCCAGGGCCCTCCCCTGGACAGCCCATGCTCCCTGCTGGGAAAAAGCCAAAGATGAAGGTCCCAGCTCCAGGGACTGACCACAAGCGAAGTCCCCACGAGGGCCCCCAAAGCTGTGGCCTCTCCATGATCTGCTCCTCCCTGGAAACTTCCCTGCCCAGGACCCTCCAACTGCCCCTGCCCTGTAGTCATTGCTCCCTCCCATGTGCCCCGTGAGCTGCAGGAAGGCCAGGCCTCATCTTATTGGGCCATCCCCAGCACCCAGAGGGCCCTGCCCAAGAGCAAATACCTCATGTGGATCCTCTGCAGGCCCTTGCCCCTGGGAGGAGTCCTTCCTCTTGTTTTCCACCTTCTCTGCACCCCCAGCCCAGAAGGGGACAGTGAGGGACAGTACCTGATCCAGTCCCCTTCTCTTGAACCCCCTCCTCCTGCCTGCCCCAGCCCCTCCCCCATCAGGACTTTGGTTGCCTCTGACAGCGGCAGACACTCCCCAGACCTGGCAGAAGTGAGTCACAGAGACCAGCTAAGCATGCCCGGGTGGTGCCTCCCTATGCCGCAGCTGCTGTGGTTCTGTCCCTCTAGGACCGGCAGCATGGGCAACCTCCAAGAGCTTGTGAGAAGTGCAGTCTCGGGCCCCACCCAGGACCTCCTGAGTCAGAAGCTGCGTTTTAACAAGAGCCCCAGATGATTTCTGCACTTGAGAGTCTGAAAAGTGCTGATCTAGGAGCCTCCCTCCCCAAGCCCACCAGGCCACTCCCACCCTCAGCAGCTGGCTTTGGTTGCTAAGCTCTCCTCTCCGCCTTCCTCCCCACCACATTTTCCCCGTGTGTCCTGACCTCCCAGGCCATGACTCACCCAGGGAGGACCCCTGGCCCTCAGCTCCTTGCTGGGGGGTGTAACCCTTGGCTCATGTGCCCAAAGCCACAAAACCAGCAGAGAGAGGGCAGAACAGAAACTCCACTGTGCCTCTGATTCACCCAGGCCCACCTTCGACTGATATTTACAACAGCATCTTTTTTTTTTTTTTTTTTTTTTTTTTTTTTTTTTTTTTTCCGGCAA